>NW_006256885.1:2705414-2775629 GCF_000478725.1 Eutrema salsugineum
ACGTCGAGCACCATCAGAATCAGACCAATCACCAGTGTTCCGTTCGAGTCCTGCTCCGACACCAACTAACCAACCAGATCTATCCCCAGCTCCATCAAACGAGCAAGTCGAAGCACCAACACCAACAACACATGTTGTTGAAGCACCGGAAAAATCACCATCATCTTCAACTCTACCACCGGTTGTAACTGCACCGCCACCGGGAAATAACGACGGCGGCGATGATTTTATCCTCCCACCAAACATCGGATTCCAATATGCATCTCCACCACCGCCAATGTTCCCAGGCTACTGAACCAACCATTTTTAATATTTTACATTTTGGTCCAAATTTTTTTCCCAATTAACCATGTTTGTAACAAAAATAAACATTTATTAATTTGACCATTGTATTCTGTAAGTAGATGATTTTTAGAAGTGACTTTTCCAAAATGAACCGTAAAAACCTATCTGTAATTCTCTGTCTATAGTGTAAATTCCTCATATCTCTCGTGTTTATCACTCACTTTTATCTACCTTTTTTGGGATTTTAATGTGTTTTTGTTTACTTTCCAAAGTGTTTAATATCCATTCATTTTTTCATTTCTTCTTGAATTCATATCGTTTGATTTGCTTGTCCTTAAGCAAACCTAATACTACTAGTTAAGTTTAATCCTGGTCTTCAATGGCAACTACCATATTTCTGACTTTCAATTTTCTAAATATTCTCAAATAGATTCACATTTAGAATGATTCATAATTTGAAAAACAAATTATTGCCTATCTCAGATTTTTTTTCCTTGTGTATGACGAGAAGTAAGTCAACTTAAATGGTTTTGACCCAAAAAGTCAACTTAAATTAGTGTTCAACTATGAATCTTTTTTTTTAATCCAGCTTTCCAAGATCAATTTAATTTTGTCCTAAATCTTGATACAACTTCGACTATGACATGTTTTTTATTTGTCAATTAAAGTGTTAATTAATTCATATGATTCAAAATATCCTCTGACCGGCTTAATACTAGCTAATTTTAAAATTCATTCAACGAGAAAAAAGTCTCAGTTACTGAGTTCGTCAAAGTTAGCAAAGTTGTAGTGTTATATTATATTGTTAACCATGACATATATGCGTTAAAAAAAAAAAAAAAGATTTTCCATTTGTTAAAGTGGTGTATATAATTAGCAACATTCTTGTTGTGGACATCCAACCAAACACAGCATAAACTCTTTTGACTCATAATCCCCAAAGTCATTACTTGTAGCAAATGGAGGATCTTGATCCAACTTTCATCCAAGCACCAGAGCATAGATCAGAATCCAATTTCATCCCTAACCAACCGGACGAAATACCTGTGATTGATCTCTCGCGCCTCGACGACCCCAAAGATGTCCAAAATGTGATCTCGGAGATCGGTGATGCATGTGAGAAATGGGGATTTTTCCAGGTGATCAATCATGGTGTGCCTTGTGACGAAAGGAAGCGTGTGGAGGAAACTGTGAAGACGTTCTTCGATTTGCCTATGGAAGAGAAGATAAAGGTGAAGAGAGACGAGGTGAATCCGGTAGGGTACCATGATGGAGAGCACACGAAGAACGTTAGAGACTGGAAAGAAGTGTTTGATGTTTATTTCAAAGATCCAATGGTTATCCCTTCTTCCACAGATCCTGAAGATGAAGGTTTAAGAGTTGTTTACAATAAGTGGCCTCAATTTCCTTCTGATTTCAGGTAATTCTCTTTTAGTTAGATGATTTAGAATTCGGAACTATTCTATGATCAGAACCTTATCACTTTTTCACAAATCTATTGGAGACACGTGAACGCTATCTTCCAACTCTGCATATCAGCATATGATATGATACACGAATTCGATGATTTTATTCTAATTTTAATTTTCAAGCTAATCTCTTCTTTGTTTGTCCAATTCATTTATAGGGCGGCATGTGAAGACTATGCAAGACACGCTGAAAAACTAGCGTTCAAGCTTTTAGAACTAATCTCATTAAGCTTAGGGTTACCAAAAGAACGTTTTCATGATTACTTCAAAGAACAAATGAGTTTTTTCAGGATAAATCGTTATCCACCATGTCCACGACCTGACCTAGCTTTAGGTGTAGGCCATCACAAAGATGCAGACGTTATAAGTCTACTGGCTCAAGACGAAGTTGGAGGATTACAAGTTAGTCGTAGATCTGACGGTGTTTGGTTTCCGATTAGACCCGTCCCTAATGCTCTTGTTATCAATATGGGCAATTGTATGGAGGTAATAATATTTCTCATTCTTCTAACATTGAAGTATGATGATGACTACATATATTATAATGTAAATGTGGTAATATAGGTATGGACGAATGATAAGTATTGGAGTGCAGAACATAGAGTGGTGGTGAACACAACAAGAGAAAGATACTCGATACCATTCTTCTTAATGCCTTCACATGATGTGGAAGTGAAGCCATTAGAAGAACTTGTAAGTCCTGAAAACCCTCCAAGATATAAAGGATATAAATGGGGTAAATTCTATGTGAGCAGAAACAGAAGCGATTTTCGAAAACTCGAAATCCAAAACATTCAAATCGACGACTTCAAACTTGCAACTTGATACTATATATGTACCTTTTTTTTTTTTACCAAACGATGATGTTACTGTAAGCCCTTGATGTAATAATGTGTGAGAGACCGAGTTTATGCCGCTGAAGACAATAAATCTGAGTTTATGTCGGAAAGAATAAATTTGATCATGTTTGTTTGATGTAAGTTTGCGAGATTTTAAATTTTCAATGACATCATGATTTTGTAGTGAATTTTTATTCCATGTTTGTATTGGAAGAAATCGAAAATAAGAAAAATTAGGTTGTCGTACTAATGGCATTTTTATTTTATAGTAATTTTTAATTTAGGTAATTTCTCACATAAGGTTTTCATTATTTTATGATGATTTATTTATCATAAAGGTTTTCAAAGGGGATCTTTTTTTTCCTCGACGAAGAGGCATCTTCTTTCTTTTTTATTTTGTAACTACAAGAGCATCTCTTAACATTATTAATGATGACATACAGATAAGAACAAATGGGTATAACAAAAATAATTACATTTTACTTAAAAATATATTAAGTGGGCAATTTTAAAAAATAAACAGCATGTTTATAACAAATAATTGTTCTGGACACAATCGCATCGCATCAACATAAACTCGTCACCGAACTGAATCCCCAAACTTCTAATTACCTCTAACAATGGAGAAAATTGATCCAACTTTCATCCAAGCACCAGATAGAGCAGATTTGAATTTCACCAGCATCGACTCCGAAGATATACCGACGATAGATCTCTCTCACCTCGATGATCCTAAAAAGGTTCAAATCGTGATCTCAGCGATTGGAGATGCCTGTGCAAAATGGGGATTTTTTCAAGTGATCAACCATGGTGTGCCTTGCGATGCAAGACAGCGATTAGAGAAAGTTGTGAAGAAGTTTTTCGATCAACCTCAAGAAGAGAAGATAAAAGTGAAGAGGGACGAGGTGAATCCAATGGGATATTATGATGGAGAACCTACAAAGAACGTTAGAGATTGGAAAGAAGTGTTTGACGTGCATTTCAAGGATCCCATGTATCTTCCTACTTCAACAGATCATCCTCAAGATGAAGGTTTAAAAGTTGTTTACAACAAGTGGCCTCAGTTTCCTTCTGATTTCAGGTATCCAATTCTAGATATTTTTATTTTGTTAGTTGAAGAACCATTTATTTTATTTTTACGAAGTTCATTTTCTTTCTTTCTATCTCAAACTTTGATTATAGGGAAGCACATGAAGAATATTCAAAGCACGCGGAAAAACTTGCGTTTAAGCTATTAGAACTCGTCTCATCAAGCTTAGGCTTACCAAGAGAACGTTTTAATGACTACTTCAAGGAGCAAATGAGTTTGATTAGGGTAAACCGTTACCCACCATGTCCACGACCAGACCTAGCTTTAGGTCTTGGCCACCACACGGATGCAAACGTCTTGACGATATTGGCTGTTGATGAGGTTAAAGGATTACAAGTGAGTCGTAGATCAGACGGTGTTTGGTTTCAGATAGAACCCATCTCTGATGCTCTTGTCATCAACATTGGCAATATTGTATGCAGGTAAAATTCTTGATATTATATTTCTTTCTAAGAATTTTAAGCAACATTGACCAAAAATTACTTAATAATAAAAGTAATGATTATGAATATGAATAATAGGTGTGGACAAATGAAAAGTATTGGAGTGCAGAACATAGAGTGGCGGTGAATACAACAAGAGAGAGATATTCAATACCATTCTTCTTGATGCCTTCACATGACGTGGAAGTGAAGCCATTAGAAGAGCTTGTGACTAGTGAAAACCCTTCAAGATACAAAGGCTATAATTGGGGTAAGTTCTATGTCAGTCGGAACAGAACCGATTTTCGTAAACTTGATGAGATCGATACCATTCAGATCGATCACTTCAAAGTTCTGTAACCTATAATAATATAATGTATCGTGATTTTTTTTCTTTACCGATCCAACTTATTATCATACAAATGTGTGTAAGTTAAATTGGCCGGTTATTTTTAAAAATTTTGGTTCGGATTCGATTCCTCCATTTCGATTCGGTTCCGGTTCGGATATTCGGATCCGGGTTTTTTGCCCAGCCTACTCATGACCTTTATGAAGATTCCGTCCACATTCATATTTGGCGTCTTCTGGTCCTAACCATGACTGTTAATCCCCTAATTAACGTACATAAATTAGTCTAGATTCATTTCATTACCTATTTTTTACGATACACACGAAGTCTACGTGGCATTGTCTTAAAAACCAACCCAAACCGCACCACAAAATTTATCTGATATCTCCAAAGTCCAAAAGCCTTTACCAAATCAACCATCGCAAAAAACCGCCATGGGAGGACTCGACGAAGCTTTTATCCAAGCTCCGGAACACAGACCAAGAACTCATCTCACAAACTCCGGTGATTTCATTTTCTCCGACGAGATCCCGACCATCGACCTCTCCTCCATCATCGAAGATCCCAATAGCGACAAGACGACGATTGCGACAGAGATCGCAGAAGCATGCGAGAGATGGGGATTTTTCCAGGTGATCAACCACGGCTTATCGTCGGATTTAAGGCGTCGAGTAGAGAAGACGGCGGCGGAATTTTTCGATCTACCGACGGAGGAGAAGAGGAGAGTGAAAAGAGACGAAGTGAATCCTATGGGTTATCACGACGAGGAACACACTAAAAACGTTAGAGACTGGAAAGAAGTTTTCGATTTCCTCTTGCAAGATCCGACGATTGCTCCGGCGACTCCGGAGCCGGAAGACACCGAGCTCAGAGAGCTCACGAACCAGTGGCCTCATAATCCTTCTGATTTCAGGTGATCATTTGATTCCTCTCATTGATTGATTCGCTTTAAAAAAGGGTTTAAGGCCCAATGGGCCTGTCTCGAATCCACTTACTATAATCTAAGTATGTACTTGCTTAATCATGTGTGGTAGAGAGGTATGCCAAGAATATGCAAGAGAAGTTGAGAAGTTAGCATTCAAGCTCTTGGAGCTTATCTCCATTAGCTTAGGTCTAGCCGGTGATCGTTTAACGGGCTATTTCAAGGAGCAAACGAGCTTTCTGCGGTTTAATCATTACCCTCCTTGCCCAAACCCGGAGCTTGCGTTAGGCGTTGGACGTCACAAAGATGGAGGAGCTCTAACCGTCTTGGCCCAAGATAGTGTTGGTGGATTACAAGTGAGCCGTAGATCGGATGGACAATGGATCTCAGTGAAACCGATCCCTGATGCTTTGATCATTAACATTGGCAATTGTATGCAGGTAAAAATATGAACTTTTCATTCGTCTAGAAGCAATCACGAGGGATCAAGAAACCAATATACAATCTTTGATTTGTTATATTTAGATTCGATGAATGCAGTTTGGTCTTATAAACTTTTATGTTGTGGAGTTAGGTGTGGACAAATGACAAGTATTGGAGTGCAGAACATAGAGTGGTAGTAAACACAAGCAAAGAGAGATTCTCGATACCGTTCTTCTTTTTCCCATCGCACGAAGCCAATATTGAGCCATTGGAGGAGCTTACAAGTGAAGAAAACCCACCTTGTTACAAAAAGTACAATTGGGGCAAGTTCTTTGTTTCAAGAAACAGAAGTGATTTCAAGAAGCTCCAAGTTGAGAACATCCAGATTGATCACTTCAAGGCTTAATTAATCACATTATGTTCATTAGCAAAACATTTCCTAATATAATGTCTAAGGTGTTTGTACTAATTAGGTAGTGAACATGGCCAATGTTAAGAGCATAAATTAAACCCACAAAACGTAAGAGCATAAATTGTTGTTTAAACTATAAGAGGAGCTTATAATTCCATTGTTTTGCAAATGGGAGTTAAATATCAAATTTTTGTTCACAGTGCAAATACTATTTGTGCTAACGATAATATAATATGTGTGATATTCATAAAGGGGGAAAAACTATATTTGTACCCAAAAAAAAAACAAATCTTTAAATCAAAAGAAAAAATAAACAAATATTAATATTTGTAAATCAGTAATAAAAAAGGAGAGGAAAAAAAATGGTCGAAAAAGAAGAGTAGGTGGGGGCGGTCGGCTTTTTGATTAGTTAATTATAAAAAAAAAATCAGTAATAAAAACACACGAGTGATTAACCGATTCGACTCACCGAGTCAAAGGAGAAAACACAGATTCAACTCGTTCGAGCTACACAAGTTGGTTTTTTTTTTTAAAAACATTTTTCTTTTCCATTTTTTTTTTGGGGGTTTGGTTGGGTCACTCAGGTCAGGTGGAAAAGAAAAGAGAGAGTGTTGTGTAACCCCTTTGACCATAATCAAAGCTTTTTATAAACTCCTTCAGATCTGAAAGGGTTCTCAGTCTCTGTCTCCGTATTCTCCGGCGTCGTTTTATGATCTGACTTCGGTCTCTTCTTCTTCTCTTTTTTTTTTCTTCTTTACTTCGTCACTGTTTCTCTGAACATGCCACGCCCTTTCTTCCACAAGCTGATTTTCTCATCCACTATCCAGGAAAAGCGTCTGGTAAACTCTCTCTCCTTCTCTCCCTCTTCCCTTTATCCAAAAATCTCTTCTTCTTTTTGTTTGCCTTCAAAAGTTTTAATTCTTTGATTTTGATGCGAAATTGAGGGTTTCCAAAGTTAAGAATCTGGTGTCGAGTTTGCAAAGATTATGCGTTATGACTCTTCTTTGATTTCCTGCAATTAAGCTGTTTTTTTTTATTCTTGGTAGAAACCGGGTCAAGGTTGTATTTTTATTCTTTTTCAGTGTTGGGAGCTGAAAAAAATGAGTCAGGAAGATTGAAAAGTTTCATTTTGTAAGCTTGTGTTGTATAATTCGTCTAAATGGGAACTTGTAGATTTGAAATCTACATGTATTGATGGGAATATCTCTTCTCTGACAGCAAACTGAGTGTAGTTTAGGAATGTGTTTCGATTGAGTTGACTTCTGACTATGATAAGATGTATGATTCTGTCAGATTGATGCACTGAGGAGAAAACATTGAGATCTGTTTTGCATACTCTATTTTCACTGTCTTCTCAGTTTTGACTAAATAGGTCTGAGATTTTAGATTCCTTATTGATAATAGAGTATTGTATCTTGTGAGTGAAACTTTAAAACTGAGTAGTGATTGACTTTTGTTATCTAAATGTCTATGTTTTAAGTTTCTTCTTGTTTCCTTAAGATAAAGTGTTTTGTGTAGAAAAAAAAAGGAGAGCGCATTTACGGTTTATTATCTGCTTTATTATCACAGTAGATGATACAGTTTGTGGATTGTTATGGACAAACTTAAATACTATTTGGTTCTCAATTTTGCATATAAGCAAAGAGAAACTCCCAGGAATAAAACTTTCGGTTAACATAGGCTTGAATGTTTACCTAAAACGTCACAAGCATAGGATTTATTTGATAAGATCGCATAATCTCTCTAGTCAAAGATACATTGTTACAGATATAGTAATGGACTGTGTCTCCTTGTTGGTGCCTTGAAAACTGAAACATGACCATTTGAATTGTGATTTTTAAACTAGGTTCTCCACCAATATCTTGTGTATCTTTATATAATTTTTGTTTTATTTTTTTGCATTCCGGTATGCTTGTGCAGAGAGTCCCAGATAAGTTTGTGAGTAAATTCAAGGACGAGCTATCGGTAGCTGTTGCACTCACAGTACCTGACGGTCATGTTTGGCGTGTAGGACTAAGGAAAGCTGAGAACAAAATTTGGTTTCAAGATGGTTGGCAAGAGTTTGTTGACCGTTACTCCATTCGCATTGGTTACCTTTTGATTTTTAGATACGAAGGAAACTCTGCCTTTAGCGTTTACATTTTCAATCTATCCCACTCTGAGATCAATTACCATTCCACCGGTCTCATGGATTCTGCGCACAACCACTTCAAACGCGCACGTTTGTTCGAAGACCTTGAAGACGAAGATGCAGAGGTCATCTATCCTTCTTCCGTGTACCCATCACCACTTCCTGATTCTACTGTACCCGCCAATAAAGGATATTCTGGTTCAGCCATTCAAAGCTTGTTCACTGGACCTGTTAAAGGTGATTTCTTTTTATCTTTCTTGGAGATCTCCAGCTTACTCGTTCTTTTAAAGATTTGAGTTTTAATATTTACTTTCTTTTTTTTTTCCAGCTGAGGAGGCAACGCCAACCCCAAAAGTTCCGAAAAAGAGAGGGAGGAAGAAGAAAAACGCTGACCCTGGTAAGCATTTTCCCTCTTTTAAACTCTCAAGACTCTTGTTCATCACTATTGATCCTCATTAAAAATCGTTTTGACATTGGTTTATCCAGAGGAAATAAACTCATCTGCTCCGCGCGATGATGACCCAGAGAACCGTTCAAAGTTCTACGAGAGTGCTTCTGCGAGAAAGAGAACCGTGACTGCAGAAGAGAGGGAGAGGGCCATCAATGCTGCCAAAACGTTCGAGCCAACAAACCCTTTCTTCAGAGTTGTTCTGCGACCATCCTATCTATACAGAGGTTGCATCATGGTAATTATTAACAAAAACATCTCAGAACTTCAAGTCAAGATCTTTATTACAACATTTTGAGTGTTGGATGAAAAAAGCCAACATCTACGGGCCATCGTCTAATTTCTTTTTGTGTTTCTTTTCAACAGTATCTGCCTTCTGGTTTTGCTGAGAAGTATTTAAGTGGGATCTCAGGATTCATCAAGGTCCAGCTAGCGGAGAAACAATGGCCCGTGCGATGCCTCTACAAAGCCGGGAGAGCCAAATTCAGCCAAGGATGGTACGAGTTCACTCTGGAGAACAACCTAGGAGAAGGTGACGTGTGCGTGTTCGAGCTGCTCAGAACCAGAGATTTCGTTCTGAAAGTGACAGCCTTTCGAGTCAACGAGTACGTCTGAAACAAGAGATCACTCACTGTAGGTATTATGGTTGTGATCGATCTGCAGTTGGGGGACAATTCCGTGTAGGTGTGTCTTAATTCAAAAACAACTAAAAACTCTCTCTATCTCTCTGTGTCATTGCGTCAGTGTCTCGTTCGCTTTTCTGCTTTTCGATGTGGATAAGTTGTTTTCATTATATATAACCTCTCTGAGTGGAACTCAAATTGTTTGAGTAGAAAAGTTAGGGCTAAGAAGTCTTTAGAAGTTTGTAAATACCTAATCTCCATCAATTTGGTATCGATACTTTGTGACCAAGAAAGATGATATGATGAAGATGGGTTTGTGTTGTTGAATATTCGATTTTTATTTTCTCTCTTCTCCTTTGTTTCTTTTTTTCCTTCTCCTTCGCTTTTGGAAATTTCAAAATCAGAGTTGGCGCGTATGAGCTCGGTTTTCCCTGGAGCAAGATTTTTGTCTTTGTTGCACCAGAATTCAAAAACCCTAATCCAGGCTAAGCAGATTCATGCTCAGCTGGTCATTAATGGCTGCCAAGAGAATTCTCTTTTCGGCAAACTCATAGGCCATTACTGTTCGAAGCCATCTTCAGAAAGCTCAAAGCTTGCTCATTCACTTGTGTTCCCTCGATTCAGTAATCCCGACAAGTTTCTCTTCAATACATTGCTTAAATGCAGCAAACCAGAGGACTCGATTCGGATTTTCGCCAATTGGGCATCGAAAAGCTCGCTGCTTTTCCTCAACGAGCGCACGTTTGTCTTCGTCCTTGGCGCTTGTGCCAGGTCAGCTTCATCTGTTTCGGCGTTGCGGGTTGGCAGAATTGTTCACGGGATGGTGGTAAAGCTTGGGCTTCTCTCCGAATCTGAATTGATTGGAACCACTTTACTACATTTCTACGCAAAGAATGGTGATTTACGTTACGCGAGGAAAGTGTTCGACGAAATGCCTGAGAGAACCTCTGTTACATGGAACGCAATGATCGGAGGATATTGTTCACTTAAGGACAAAGGGAATCACAATGCTAGAAAGGCTATGATTCTGTTTCGGAGATTCTCCTGCTGCGGTGATGGAGTTAGACCTACTGATACAACCATGGTTTGCGTTCTCTCAGCCATCTCTCAAACGGGTCTTCTCGAAATCGGTTCCCTTGTTCATGGTTACATTGAAAAACTCGGTTTTACACCCGAAGTTGATGTCTTTGTTGGTACTGGACTTGTAGACATGTACTCAAAATGCGGTTGCTTAGATAGTGCTATCTCCGTGTTCGAGCAAATGAAAGTGAAGAATGTATTGACATGGACTTCGATGGCAACGGGGCTAGCTCTCAACGGAAGAGGAAACGAAACACCGAATCTTCTAAACAGGATGGCAGAATCTGGGATTAAACCAAACGAAGTAACTTTCACTAGCTTGCTTTCGGCTTATCGTCATATAGGTCTTGTTCAAGAAGGACTCGAGTTGTTTCAGAGCATGAGGACAAGATTTGGTGTCACTCCGGTTATTCAACACTACGGATGCATAGTAGATCTTCTCGGTAAAGCAGGGAGGTTACAAGAAGCGTATGAGTTTGTATTAGCTATGCCTATCAAACCCGACACTATCATGTTAAGATGTCTCTGCAATGCCTGCAGCATTTATGGAGAGACTGTGATGGGAGAAGAGATCGGAAAGGCTCTTCTTGAGATGGAACGAGAGGAGAAGAAGCTGTCTGGTTCTGAATGCGAAGACTATGTCGCTTTATCGAATGTGTTAGCTTCTAAAGGGAAATGGGTAGAGGTAGAGAAGGTAAGGAAAGAGATGAAAGAAAGAAGAATCAAAACAAGACCTGGTTACAGTTTTATTTAAAAATATTTTGTTACAAGGTCAGAATCAAAAACTAATTTCTTGTGCAATTCAAGTTTTGGTTTCATCAAGTCAATAATTAAACATTACACAACACTTGCAGGTCTCGGTTCTGCTAAAAGAACTGTTATTCCCTGAAGACTCTCTTTTCTTCTTCTTCTTCTTCAAGAACGATTGGATTAATCCCATCAACATCTACACGAAGATAAAGAAATTCAGATCCTAATCTTCATACTCATAACGTTGTTATTAAGAACAAAGTCTTTTTTTTTTTGGTTCTTACCGTTTAAAATCTTCTCAAACTCGTTGTCTCTTGGTCTATTCTTGCGTTTGTCCTCTGAGGCACCACCTTTAACAGATTGATCATCTCCCCCTGTACCTTGAGTTGGAAGAAACTCAGCGTCTGTAATGTCAACTACCTCATCGTCGCTGTCACTGATATGAACTTCATCCAGTGGATAGTCAATTTCACAAGCTGAAACATCGAAGATCGTTACAAGGAAACTCGAGTTTCCTTTGTATTTAAATATGAGAAAATGGCCTTCACTGATGGAATGAGCTTCTGCAAATTCACTCCAACCCTCCTGGAACCAAATCTCTTCACCGATCCGTTTAAGCTTTATCGAACGCTTGAATCCCACAGGAGACTCTAATGTAACAACCTCGGAGAGTTTAGACCCTTGTAGCTTTACAAATCTTGTCGGAATCCTCTGTTTTTTAACACAATGAGATTTTCCAGAAAAGAAGTAACAAAAATGTCAGATCTTAAATTCTCTGCATGTCTTTTTTTAAAAAAGAATGATTCTCTGCATGTCTTAAGAACAATTTGTCAATTTTGGTATCCCTTTTAGATCTAATGAGAATGCCAAGTGAATCTGCTGATATAACCTCAAGAAATAGCAATAGAAGTGTAAAGCAACAAAGAATCGAACCAATAACAACATATGCAAACTGTTTTTTTCCAAGTGATACTCTGTTTTAAAAGTGTTTTGTTTTTACCATCATGTTACTCTTCATGGTTGAGGGTAAAACCACCTTGAAGAAATTCTT
The DNA here is from genome assembly GCF_000478725.1 of Eutrema salsugineum. Taxonomy (NCBI): domain Eukaryota; kingdom Viridiplantae; phylum Streptophyta; class Magnoliopsida; order Brassicales; family Brassicaceae; genus Eutrema; species Eutrema salsugineum. The sequence goes on from NW_006256885.1 coordinate 2,717,709, forward strand.
CACCGGAGATTCAGGCTTCGTCGGTGGCCGGCGGTGAGAGACTGCGGTGACTCTGGCCTGCGTTCCCCGGGTAGTAACCATTTTTTTTTCTTTTCTTTTTACCTTTACTTTCTCAAAGACAAAGAGAGCGGAGAGTTAAAAGCCAAATAAATGAGAAATCGGGAAGGAGATGATTAGTCATTTGTCGTGATCTTGTTGCATTTCACCTGACAAGTGACAAGTTACTTTAATTTTTCTAGTTTCCCAAGACTAATTCAATTTCACTCAAAAAATAAAGGTCAAAGACTCAAAGTTATTATTATTAAAATTCGGAAAATGCATTTGGCTCAAACGTTGATGGAAATATATAGTTTTAATCTCTTGTTTCTTTTTCTTTTTAACAAATGGATAAATAGAAAAGAAGTTTCGCTTTCATACCATTATATATAATTCGTTGCTATATACATTTAAGCTTGTATTAGACTATTAGCATAATGAAGAGATTTTAATCAAGCAAGCCTAATTACATCAATATGCATTAAAAATGTGGCAATGGGTTTTGATTACACAAGTATCAAATGGTTATGAGGTAAATGTGATTATGAGCCAAGCAGCTTCTTCCACCTGGCGTAACCAAGGGTGAGCATGAAAAGGGCAACGCAAAGCGCAGTAACACTCCATGCACACAAAGTAACCAAAAGACGCCATGAATGTTATACAATGGGCATGGTATGTTCATTCCGAACAAGCTTACCAACAATGTTTATGCTGCTATATCACAAATTAACGAGGCTATGGTCAGCACAGTTCAGCTGCAGCTCGATCATTTCGTTTCGTTAATATCACTGTGATTAATGCCTAACGAAGATTTGATGTATTTGATGATGTCCCTATTGCTTCTGGCTCTGGATCCATTTCCTTGTCAAGTATAAGTCTGCCATATTTTCGTTGTCATCCAACAAATGTTTGATTTCATCTCTCACCTGAATCAATGTACAAAGAGCTTTATGTTTCCCTTCCATCAGAAGTTCACAACCACATTAGAGTATCATGAGAAAAGGTACCTTTTGAACACGGGCTAGCAAGCGGGTGAGATTGCCTTTAAGCTTTCAAAGTATATGATATGGGCTGGCTTTTAATTCTCAAAGCCCATAAAGTGTAAAACAATCGGAAAAAAATATTCCGACCTGCCGGAATCGAACCAGCGACCTAAAGATTGTCTGCAACGACTACAGTCTTCCGCTCTACCAACTGAGCTAAGGTCGGCTTCAATATTTTGTTCACAAGTATATTTCTAATACGTTTATTACTTGAACGGAATAGCAACAATCAAAATGTTCATCGCCTTGTTATGCTACTTTTGAGTTTCGAAAAGAAAAAGCCTCAAATTATAGTTAAAGTGGGCAATTTAATTGGAAAAGTGCGATAATTTGTTTGAAATTTACTTACGAGGTAAGTAGAGTCGTACCGACTTTACATTATATTTTGTTGCACGAATCACGATTCTAAGATGTAATTCTAAGCAAGCGAACGCCTAGACAGATTATGCGAATTACTTAAACACAAATTATGTTATTTATATATAATGCTTTACTCTTTTCAATTACCCCTTAATTTAGCATCCTTGACTAATCCGAATTAGACCTAGGATGCTAGAATTCCATGTTGCTGAGTTAGTGTTTGAGTGTGTGAAAATATTTTAATCGTCGTGATCGGGTTTCACAATTTACTTCATCGTGTATTTATATGATAAACGGAGCATATAGATTCCTAAGGTTTAAATGAATTATTAATACTGAAAAAGAAATGTGGAGTTTTATGATTAACCTAATAAGAACTTTAGTAGTCTACCATTTGACGATTTGCAAAGTGAAATAGTCAAGATTATGGGCTTAATCATTCTTAATAAAGTAAATTCAAATGGACGAGAACCTAGTGGGACTTTGCCTAATTACGTTGTTGAAGAATACTTATAATTAACCTTATGGTGTTTGTTGGTAAGTTGTAACCTTAACATTTTTAATAAAAAGGCACCGACTAATCTCATCCTATAGTATTAGAACAGACTCATATGAGTTGACTTGATAGCGAAAACTTATATATATACCCATGGTCATCATATTAAATTAATTAATTTAACACAGGTTTTCTACGAAGCTTAAGCATACTAAATCAATCAGTCGTCTGAATACGAATATATCATTGACAAAAAAGTGCTTGGTAATAGTGGTAGAACAAGATTAATATAATTAGCTTTTCATGCTATTTGAAATAGAAGTTCAATGGTGTGTATATATGTCAATGTGCATAGATATACTTTATGCTAATATTTAGATTTGTATCAAACTTAAATCCGACGAAAGGGGGACTTTTTACATATACTCATCAATACAGCAATAAAATATCACTTTTAATTTTCCAGTGACTACCTCTTTTTTCAACAAATTGAACTAACAAATCAACCTACCATGCTGTCCCAAAAAAAAAAAACCAACCTACCATAGTACCATACGTATTTAAAATCTTAAATTCCAAATTCAATATTCTACCAGATCAATTTAAAAATAATTAACTCAAAAAATACGAGTCGTACAATGTCCATCTATGTGGTGTAGTTAACGCAACAAGTATTGGTTTTACACTTGGTTGGCCTTCTATTATCTATGTTACATAAGTGTATGGTCATTCATTAGCTTATCGTAGAAGTAGGGTCATGGTTCCTGAATTTTAAACAATTGGCTGAATGACTTATCTTGGGTTTAAGACACAAGGATTAGAGTTCTTCGATGTAATTTTAATCATGGTTGATCACTGTGATTAATGCCTAAATTAACAATAAAATATTGCGTTTCATGTAGTCTTCTGATCATATACTTTGGAAAGTAGTTTGCATCTTTTTTTTTTTTGTCTAAGAAAATTGTTTACTAATACAATGCATTTTTACTTTTGTTGTTGTATGCAAATTAGTATTCTTCATTTTTTTTTTGACTAAAACCGGGGGAGAGCCCCCTTAATTTATTAAAAATCTAAAAAAAAACCAACTACAAACGAACATTTCTAGGACAGGTAAAACCGTTCTCATCCTCTAAAACAATTGACTGGACACCTTCTAAAGCAAAGTTAAACATATGAAGACCTAACGGTAATGAAAACGCATAGTTCGCTAATCCATCGGCAAGACGATTAGCTTCCCTATACACGTGAGCAATGCGGACTGTCCAGTCCATTGATAGATAGCCATGGCACAATCGTACCAGGAAAGACAGCGGGTGTGAATCATTTATCCCTGTCTTCAGAAACACAACTACAATCTCGGAATCCACCTCCAGCTCCAAACGCGTGATTCGTTTTTCCCAAGCGATGACCAGTCCATAATACACTCCCCAAAGTTCCGCCAATGGGGCTGAACAAATACCGATATTTAAAGCAAACCCTCCCCTCCATTTTCCATCAACGTCTCTCAATACCCCGCCCGCTGTAGCTAGCCCTAGGTTACCGTGAGATGCACCGTCCGTATTGAGCTTCACCCATCCTTCACTTGGAGGTTTCCACGCGATCCATCTCTGTTCGGTTGTCGTTTTCCTCTTACTCCCATGGACTAACGAGTGCGCCACCGTGACCTCCCTAGCTAGATCACGTAAAAATTTTACCCGATCACGCCATTTCTCTCTCCTCCCAAACACATCTCCACATCTCCATTTCCAACTCCACCAGACCGCCATCGAGAACAGAGTAGCCCATAAGCTTCCATCGGAATCCGTCGCATCTCCTAGATTACCATACAACCACTCGATCAATGACTTAGAGAAAAACGCTTGTCTCTGGCGAAGAGGAACTAAACGATTCCATACTCCAACCATTGCCGGGCAGTCTCGCAACACATGGAGAATGGAATCATCACCCCCTTTACACACTTGACACAAGCTTGTATCACACAAATGTTGTCTATATCTCTCCACATTTGTCATTAACGCTTGTTGAGTAACTAGCCAAAGGAAGACCCGAACCCTCTCAGGCGCGATCACTCTCCATACCCGCTCAAACAATCTCTCTAGGTTCGGTCTTGGTATCTCATCTCTCGTCAATAAGGAGTATGCGGATTTCACCGTGTACATTCCGTTAGATTCCTCTCCCCAAGATATCCTGTCCAATGATCCCGTCATATTTACCACCACCACCGATGCAAGCTTAAGGGTCACCTCATGTGACACATATGGTGCAATACAATTTAAATCCCACCCCATTCCATTTGTCCATAGCTCACAAGCTCGAGCACCCACATCTTGGAACGGTAACCCACCTACTACCACCTCCGTCAAGGGCCTGTTTAAAACCCATTTATCTGTCCAGAATCGCACTTCCTGCCCGTCCCCGAGAACCCAGGTAACACCCGGTAACACCACCTCTCTTAGCCCCAGTCTCACACTCCGCCACGTAGATGACCAGGTACCTTTCGGCACCAGCCAAGTTGTATCATGTATATCCCGAACTTTATACTTATGCCTTAGCACCCGTGCCCACAAACTGCTTTGATCATGTAAAAGTCGCCATCCCACTTTCCCCAGTAAGGCTCGGTTCATTGATTTCGCTGAACGGATACCAAGCCCACCTTCACATTTCGGTATACACACTCTGTCCCATGCAATAAGATGTTGTTTCTTCCGCTCAAGAGTACGTCCCCAGAGAAAGGCCCTCGACACCCGATCAAGCTTGTCCAGTATGCTCGCTGGTAACATAATTATGCTCATATTATGAACAGGAATAGACCCAATGACCGCTTTCGTCAAAGTTACTCTTCCAGCTAAGCTCAGAAACCGACCCTTCCACCCAGCCAGTCTCGATGTGACCCTCTCCAAATTCTCACCAAATGTGTCCTTGTTAATCCGTTTCTGCAGGATTGGCATTTCCAGGTACTTCCCCAACTCCTTAGTGGCTTCGATACCACTTTCATCGCTTATGAGCTTTGCCAAATCGCTATGTACATTCCCTGAGAAAAATATCTTTGATTTTGCCAGGCTGACTTTCTGCCCCGAAGCTACACAAAAACGCTCCAACACCTTCCGTATCACTCTTATTTGTGCAACTGAAGCTTCGGCGAAGAGAATCAGATCATCTGCGAAACATACGTGCGACAACTTCGGTCCCCCACGAGAGAGACTAATCGGCTTCCACTCTTTCAGGCTAACGGCCATTCCAATCTGATGACATAACCTCTCCATACACAAGACAAAAAGGTATGGTGACAATGGATCTCCTTGTCTCAAACCCCGCGATGGCTGAAACGGTTCAGTTTTTTCTCCATTCCATAAGACATTCATCGACGGTCCAGTGACACATTTCATGATCCAAGCAATCCACATTTCGGGTAACATTGCCGCTCTCAACGTATCCTCTAGGAAATCCCAACGTATCCTGTCATAAGCCTTCTCAAGATCGAGTTTTAGAAGCATCCAACCCTTGCGACCTTTCTTTCGACGCATCGAATGGACCGCTTCCTGAACAATAACTATATTATCTGTGCTTAGTCTCCCTGGGATAAAACTTGACTGTGCTGGACCAATTAACTTCGATATCACTGTCTTTAAGCGCATGACCATTGTTTTTGTAATTATTTTAAACAAAACATTACACAAACTAATCGTCGAAACTGCGTTATTCTCTCCCGGCTTCTCCACCTTTCGGAATTAAGACCACAAGTGCATCATTCATTGCTGTTGGCAAGGCATTATTCTCAAAGAACTCCAAGACAAATCTCGTCACCGATGGCCCTACAACCTCCCAACTATGCTGATAAAACCCAGGATTAAAACCATCTGGTCCAGGCACTTTAAAGCGACCCATACTACGCAGAGATGTCTCCACCTCCTCGGAAGTAAACGCTCCATTTAAAACCGAAAGCTCCTCATGAGTGAGGTGTTCAAAGCCCACAGCTGGTAACCTCTACACCACCTCATCTACGTCTTGAAGCGAATATAATCTCTTGTAGTAATTCACACCAAGAGTCTCCAATTCCGATGCATCCGAAACCCATCTCCCCTCTTCATCTTTCAGCATCTCTATCCGGTTTCTTCTCCTCCGAATAATAGTCATCGTATGGAAATATTTTGTATTTCTATCCCCCAACGCAATCAGCTTCTCCCTCGATTTTTGAAACCAAAGCACCTCCTCCTGTTCCAGTACCACATCAAACGCTTTAATCAACTCTTCCTCTTTGTTCAACAATGCATCCGTTTGACTTATATCTAGTAAGTCTTGCACAGCTTTTATTTCTTCAATTAACGCATCCTTTCGTTTGTGGATATCCCCGAACACTTCTCAATTCCATTTTCGTAGCTTCACACGTAAACCATCCAAAGCCTCCGGAGTATTTATGTCATTCTTCCAAGAATTTTCCAGCAACTCTCTGAACCCCTCATGTTTCAACCAAGCCGCTTCAAAATGAAAAGGTCGCCTAGTCGGATCACCTCTCACCTCCGGCTGTAGTTGAACATACAGCGGTGCGTGATCTGACGACAAAAACGGAAGATGTGTCACTCTTGCGTCCTGCCATTTTAACCTCGCATGTGGGCAACACATAACCCGATCCAATCTCTTCGATATACATGTATTCGCCACCCTTCCACGTCTCCAGGTAAATTTATTACCCCGAAATCCCATATCAATGAGTGATAGTTCGTGTATCCATTCCCCAAAAGCTAGTGAATCCAATGATAACCTTCCACTGCCTCCTGAACGTTCATCCACTCTTAGGATTGTGTTAAAATCCCCGCCTACGAGCAAAGGACCAGATACGCCTTGAACCATCGTCTTTAACCGGTCCCATAACCCGCTTCTTCTAGTCACCGTCGGTGCTGCGTAAACCACCACAAGGTTCAAAATCTCCTCCCCATTCGTCACTTTTGCGTAGATAAATTGATTCGAAGAATCCACAATATCCACCACGCCAACACATGATCTCCACAATAACCACAACCCACCACTATGCCCCACAGCATCAACCCGAAAGGAATTGTCAAACCCCAATCCTTGACAAATAGCTCTTGCTCTATCCTCTCCTGCATGCGTCTCGAAGATTGCCAAAATATCCGTTGGAAACTTCTTTAGCATATATCTTATGGAACGTCTAAAATTGGGTTTATTTGCCCCCCGGCAATTCCATAATAAACAATTCATCATTACAATGTAAACAACTTGTAGAACTACCGGGGAAATCCGTCATGCTTGTAAACCCCCCCTTCCATCACCGAGGACTGTATCCCCATAGCATTCCCCTCTTTCTCCACCTCCGTCATAATCACCGCCACCTCCGTACTAAGATTCGCAGTTACAACTTCCTCCATTTTCTTTGCTTCCTCCACACTCTCAAATCTCCCTCCAGGTCTGCCCACCGAACCACTCTCCACACGTAAACGTTTACCCGATGTAGACAACGTCACCTCTCCTCTTGTTGGGCCAAAAATCAGTCCACGAGTTGGTTGAGCCACCATATTGCTCCTACTCCTCCCCCCATGGCTCGTATTAGACTTGGCCAATTTAGTTCCTCCCATTCTTGTATTCTGATAAATCCCTTTACTGCTACTAGACTCATGATTCGCACCTTGTTTAAATTTCCAGCCCTTTGCTTGCATAGCACTCTTCCCTTCACGTGATGGAATCTCAACTTTCCCATTTGTTTCCTCACCTCCTCGGACCGCGTTGACTTCCCGTAATTCCAAATATGTCATATCCTGCTCCAGCCCATCAAACCTATTTGACATCTCAATATTCCCCGAAGTTCTCTGCATATTCTCCTCGACGTCAATACCCGAGCTTCCCACATTAAACACCATACCATTAGGGTTAACTGCAAAGCCCCCTCTCCGCCCTCGTACCTCCGTGAATCCATCTCCAACCTGAGAATTACTAGTCACTTCTGCCACCATAGTTGATTTCGGAGATCCAGCACCCTCCTCTCTTCTCCCATTTGGGCATGTGTGTACTAGATGCCCGTATAAACCACAGGTCGCACATATATTCGACATTCCCTCATAAGCCACATAATATCTCTCCCCGTTCACCATCACTGTCCCCTTTAGTGGCTTCTTGAGGTCTACCTCCACACAAACACGGGCAAAACGAGCTCTCTCAAAGTTCAGTGTCATTGCATCCACCTTCACCGGTTTCCCCAAACCCCGCGCAATCCCCATCAAGATCGATCGATGATAGAAATTTACTGGGAGATTTGCTAGACGAACCCAAACCGGCGTTGTCACTATGTCATGGCTTAACGGATCAAAATCCGGTGACCAAGCTTGCACCATAAAGTAACTCTCAAACGCTCTCCACGGTCCACCCGTTAGCGCCGCCAAGTACTCCGCCTCAACCTCGAACGTAACCATGAAGAATTGTCTCGGTAAATCCATCACATACATAGCCCCTCGTGGCTGCCATAACTCCTTGAGCTTTCGACTCATATTCGAGATCGGGATATTACGACCTAGCACCTTAACAATCATACATTGTTTCCACAAACCATTCATCGCCTCTAAGACTTCTGTGCCGATCGTAATCACTGGTTCTCCCCCTTCCCCATCCGGAAACTCCAGCACCAACCGCTCCGTCACAAACGCATCATCCAAAACACTCTCGGGACAAAGTCTCCCACCAACACCACCCTCCGATACCTTCTGTACCCATGAGCCCGACCCCAGCCTGTCTGGGGGCCTGTCCTTCTCACTCACCTCCATCATCGTCACCTCTCGTCCACCATCTTTCAAAACCCTAATATCGCCGTCGCCATCGCCCATCGCAAAATCTAATTTGGTGAATGAACCTTCGAAAATTAGTACTTTGGTATTATTATTCTTCATTTATGTCTCTTATTTTCTTCCTTTGATTTTTTTTCAATAGTTTTCTAATTACCCACTTGACATAAAAGAAATATTCATTCCTCATATAGTGCGAAATGAAGGGATTAAAATAGCTAGCTAGAGATATTTGACTAGGATTAAAATAGAGATATTTGACTCGAATTCGTGAAACAGATGATCGGATTTGCGAATTACAAACACGTTTATTATTATAAGCTAAACATTAATTAGATCAAACGTAAAGGTATACCATATATCACAAATTTAGTCTAATCCTCTCTCCAGATATTAAATCACTAAACTTTAGATTCTCCTACTGAAGTTTTTCCACTTCAGGTTCTTCATTTGAATCGAATTTTTCATTTTGTCGAACCATTTTTGAATGTGTATGTATATATGTCAATGTGCATGCATAAATATATAATTTTGCATGACACTTACATCCTACGATAGTGAGACTTTTCACATAAATTCGTGAAGACACCGATACTAATTTACATCAAATTTCCAAGGGCGACATTTTATTCAACAAAGAAAGCTAAGAAATCAGCCTAACGTACGTACGTATAAAAATGTTTATCTTTTACAATATCGGTTTAAAATAACCAAGAAACATACTGCATTTTGAACGAAGTCCATATAATCAAGTAATAAACAAAATCTCATTAATATAATACAATGAAATAATATACGGTTTGTTTTCCCTTTTTCTGAACATATAGCAGAATCATTTTCACTTTTTTATGTTTCTTTTCCAAACGTAATTCAAATATGTGCAGTTACAGTCTACAAAAAAATAAGGAATAAAATAAAGGAACTTTCTAAACCTTTTATATACTTTCATTACGTGGCAGCTTTTAATTGGACGTATGATCTGCTTCTTTTTGCCGGCCATAAAAAACTTGCCTTGACCACAAAGGCAAGAATCACATAGGCCGCGTAACAATTCCCTTTCAAACGTAGTCCACATCCCCACGCGCGTTAAAAAGGCGCGTGATCTCTCATCCTCAAAAGTACATCTCAGCCAATCACCGCGTCTCCGCCACGCGCCACACCTTCACCGATTTATCCAAGCTTCCACTGTACACTATCCATCTTCCTTGGCCGTCTTCCTCCGCCTCTTCCACCGCCGTCAAACACTTAACGGGTCCCACGTGGTCCATCAACACCGAGAGACACGAGTGGGTCCCATCGCCGTTCCTCCTCCACACGCAAATATTCTTATCCGCTCCGCCGCTCAACACCAGACTCCCGGCGGCGGCGAGACAGAGCACCGCCATACGATGGCCGCGAAGAGACCCGCCGTGAGAAAGATATTTCTGCCCTTCCCAAAAATTAACGGAGCCGTCAGAAGATCCGCAGTAAACAACAGACGCCGTTAAATTAACCGCTAACGCCGTTACAGCGTTCTCTTGCTTCATCAACACATTTACCAGAAAATGCTTCGTCCCTTTCCCTTGAAGCTCGCGTTTCCACACTTTCAGTGTTCCGTCGGCGGATCCGGTGAAGAGCAAATCGTCGAATCCGGCGGCTACGGTGTTGATCGCGTCGTCGTGAGCCGAGATCGATTCGAGACATTTCGAATCGGAGAGTCTCCAGATTTTGAGTGTCTTGTCCCACGAACCGGAGTAGAGTAAACCGAGCTCCTCGTTCACGCTGAGACACGAAACGGCGTCGTAGTGTCGGATCTTCAGAACGTTTTTCCGGCGACGAACCTCGACGTAGTTCTTCGGATTCACCGATTTCGTCAAAAACTCTTTCATAGTGGGTAAGCTCCCGACTCGGGAATACCCACCGGTTCGTCTCTTGGACCCTCGCCAAACCCGGATTTTACCGTCTTGATGACCGGTGAAAATCCGGTTATCTCCGGTTATCACAATCGCTTTAACCAACCCGCTGGTTGATTTAAAACCGGCGAAATCCTTGAGATCTTTCCAGACCCGAATGTTCTTGGAGTCGGATCCAGTGAAGAGAAGATCTCCAGAAGCAGCCAACGAGTAGACATGACCTTCTTGCCTCACGATTGTACCGATCAAACCGTTGACTGGATCGTCGTCGATGTTTCGGGTCTGGTAGATCCAGGGAGACTTGTAGTACGGTGAGTAAGTCTGGTTCCACGGAGACGGAGACATCGTCGGCGTCGTTGTTGTTGTTGTGTCGGTGTAGTAAGGAGAGTATGTCTGATTCCATGGAGATAAAACCTGATTAGGAGACGAATCGCCGCTCGTGGTCGAAGCATTGCTTTGAAGTTGTTGGGAATAAATAACATTGTTGCTAGTGCTGCTGCTGCTGCTACTGGGATTGTTGATATCACCACCGTGGCTCTTTTCTTCTTCGTCGGCGATGGGATCGGAGTTTAAGAAGGCGGCGAAAGTGAGTCTTCGGTGATGAGTACCACTGGTTTCTGCAGCTATTACCATATTTTCCGGGAATGAAAAAAAAAATGATTGAGTAGTTGTTGTGGGGTTTCTTTTTCTTTTATGAGGGATTAATTGGGTTTTAATTTCGTTGTCGTGTGGAGAAATTTCGAGGGAAATAAAAAAAAAGAAGTTTTGAAATCGTTTTCTCGGGATTGGGAGAGAAAATTATTATGTGGGATTGGTGAGAATTAAGGAATGTTGAAATAAAAGAGTGTGAAGAGGAAGTTGGGTTGGGTTATATATAGAGAAGCCGGAGGAGTAAAAGTTGGTGAACGGACGACGTGGGTTACTGACACGTGTCTTTTAGAGTTGGAGACGTGATCGTCACATACCGGGATCGCCAGTTTTCACGTGAGACCCAGAGACCGTATTAAGAATATTAAAGTTATAGAGTCAGTGGTTAACATTGTAACTTTTTTTTTTTAATATGGAAATATTGAAAGTTTTTCTCTTTGTTGATGGGAAAGTAAATGGACGGTCTATAAACAATGTGTGTATTAAGTTAACCGTTACAAGTTTTTGGTTTAGGTTTTTTAAATTTAATTGTATTAACAAAAGTGATGCACTCAAAGCATGTAGGATATGGTTAATCGTAAATGAAATCTCTCATGTTCTTTGTTAGTTTCACATAATTTTTTCAGATATTTTTACTTAATATCATTTTTATATATCACAAGACCCCAATTCTTCTGGATTCTTCAACGATTAGATAGCTTTATGTTATTCTGTAAATAAAATTTGGATTAACCAAAAAAAGATGAATGAAGTTAAACGTAATGGTAATACATGTGGTCTCATGTCTGAGCAATGTGAAAGTAGTTGAACATGAGATGCGTCCGTACAAAGAATCGAGTTTTTCTAAGAAGTTTGGTTGGATAATTCATAGTAGTAGACATAAGATAGATAACGTGTGTGTGGCTGTGTTGGCGGCTGATCATCTTCACACGTTGCATAACATTACGTAACGGTAACACTATTGATTTTTATTACATACTTGGGTTTTTATGCTTTCATTTTTAATTTTGACATGTGAGGAAACAAGAAAAAATAAAATTTCTTCCAGATGATTGACTTTTCTGACTTTCCATGAACGATAGAAGTTTGATTCTCTTTTTTCTTTGTTAAGCATTTGTCTACTCTTACGAATTGTAAGCAAGTTGTAAAAGAAAAAACAAGTTGCAAATCTTCTTTTTATTTCTTTAATTGCAAAACAGTTATTTTAAATGTGTTTCTTTTCTTAAAAAAAAAAAAGTACAACCGAAAACAACGACTCTAGGTCTCTCTATTTATTCATACTTGGTCTTTACTCTTTTCGTGTTGATTGACTTTCATTACGTTACAGAGGAAGACATTTTATATGTAAAGTACATTTTTGGATACATTTGGGGAAATGTTAGAATCTTCTATAACATGTGAATTCGTATAATCATCCAGCTTAGAATTCGAAAAGTTACAGAGATCATCAACCATCTGTGCCTCATTTGTTTGCTTCTAACGATCTTTCAAATATAATATACAATTTCTATCATCTTGACCAGATTGATAACGTAAATTTTTTTTTCAGTAATTGTATACTGTTAAATTGTGAAAAATTAATCTTGATTCAGTACTAACGAATCACAACTATAAATTCCAATTCTAGATAGGGATTCAAAATAATATAAATTTTTAAAATTATGATTCCAATCTATCTTGAATCTTGACAATCCAGTTCAAGACCGGTTAAAATAAATAAAAACCATGACATTCCAAGTAAATGATTTCTTAATAAAAGAACTGACCCGACCCTCTATTGTCAACCCCTATTTATTTGAAAAAATCAGAAAATAAATCTTGACAGCTAGCACAGTTTTGACATTTTAGGGTTTCATATAAAATAAAATATCCTAGTTTACCTTTTCTCCATTTATTTATATTTGAAAAAAAATTAAAATGGTAATTGTCAATGGTCATGGACTCGAATTACAGAACGGCGGCGTTTTAAAATTCAAGGACGTTTGTCAGTATGGGACCCATCGAATCCCAACTCCTTTCACATTCACATGATTATTGTACTTGTCATTGGTCGTGCTCTATCCATCTCTGCAGAACGTTACTACTACGATATCAATACGACACTATATTTTTCTACGATTATATCGAATATTCAAATCAGGTTCAATACTTTTTTATTGAGTTCTTGCTATGTTCTAAATGTTTTGGTTGAGATCAAAGCTATCATTTAATTTGCTATTCGACTTGCTCTCTAATCCTTATTTTGCCAGTAATTAAATACCGAAAACATATAGAAAATATCGTCGATTTGACACGACATGCTAGATCGAGCTTGAATGATTCAGAACGCATTTGTCACTTTCAGTAACCAGAACTAAACACCGTTTTAATCAGACAAGATTGCATTTTTTTCTTCATTAGGAGAAGTTTTCACTTTGCACGCCGTTCATTTGACACGACATGCATGTATTATTATGTGATAAGTTTGAATTATTATACGATCGATCGCTGTCTAATATATAACAACATTTCCACAAATATAAAATCGTTGTCACAAATATGTATGGTACGTACGCATGCCGTCACAGCTATGGCAAAAGTGCAAGCCCCATATATTATACCAATTACAGAAATGCTAAGGATACTATAATTTCCCTCACCGTATATGTAATGACATTTATCATTATTATAAAAACGCCACTATATCTTTGGAAGTTCCAAACAGCACAGCCATACGAATGGACAATGAAACAAATTTTTGTTACCCACTAAGTAAGGAGTTCTGAAATAATTATATATTGTACATTTTTCTTCATCTTTTTGGGTGGCTTAGCTGATCCTAGTCGATGCGCGGTCCGAATAGAAACTGAACATTCTGTATAAGCAGAAATGAATTTTTAATGTGCATAGATACATCTAACAGTACAAAGTACACAAATTCTATAGTTTTCCCGTTAAGTACAGAGAAAAAAATATCATACATATAGAAACTCACCACCTTATCGATTTACATAGTATATTTGGTAGACTGAAATAAGATAGTTTCAATATGTTTTTTTTATACAATTAATACAATATTTTGTTTTACGCACTACAAGAAAATATGGATTTAGTGACCACAAGAATAGTCGCTATGTAGTCGCTAATTGTCCATTTACGACATATTAGCGACTAACTCAATTGGTCGTTAATATTGAGTCGCTAAATAAAATAGTCGGTAATCAGTCACTAAATAGCAACTGATGAAGGACTCAAGCCTGTCGAAGTAAATTAGTCGTTAATCAGTCGGGAATTTTGCGACTGATTAACGACAACGTTTGTGACTCAATCGCAACTAATCAGCAACTATTTTTACATTTTCAAACGGTAATTTGGTGCAATTTAACCACTGTTTACCGACTAATTCCCGACAACTTTGCGACTGATTTACTACTGCACTAGATTTTAAGTCCGTGCGTCCGCACGGGAATGTTTTATTTTTATATCTAATATAAGTTGCATTTATTTATTTGTTTAGATATAATTTGTTTTTGTTATTTATTTTTTTAAATCCAAAAATTGTTATTATATTTTAATTTTAAACAGTAAAATTTGTATATTAGTAGAATAAGAGTATACGTTAATTAAGTATACATTGATCTAATGTTAATTATAAACTTTGTTATTATGTGAATTTAGATTTACACATAAACAATCTTCATATCTATGAATTTACTAATCCATCCGTTTAGTTGTCTTAAATCATTTTTAATATCTTACATGTTTTGACAAACTAACCCGTATAAGACTATAATTATAATTGTATAACCCTATAAATACTAATATGGAATATTTGGACCAATTGATTATGAAAAAAATATAATAAGATATTTATTTACTATTTGTGCTATTAAAAAAATGTATATATATATATATAAACGGGCTAACCTGTTAGTTTTGTCTCAAATCATCTTAATATCTTACATGTTTTAATAAATTAACTCATGGACCTTATATATATATAACTCTAATCAGCTCGATCATATTATTGTATAATATAAATATTTATTAATCTCAAATATTTGATATTTTAGACCGATTGTTTATGATAAAATACGATAAAATATTTATTTACTATGCATTTTTATAAAAATATTATTTAAATTTAAAAATTTAAATTAAATATTTCCTGTATTTAAGAAATTGTAAAGTATTAAAATTATAATCTAAATTTTCGTAATAAATTTTAATTATATATTTTTTTTATTTTTTGAATTTAAATTAAATTGAATGCAAATTTTTGTAACTAAATTTAATTAAATTTTTAATAATTTGAAATTTAAATTAAAGATAACCTAGATTTTAGGAAATCTAAAAATATCCCCCTTAATACCTAATTCCGGAAATTATATATAACATAAAACAATAATATATAAAAAAAAAATTTAGAGTGTTTGATGCAAGCACTAAATGTGCTTCTGTTTTAATAGAATAGATTGTGACTGTTTTCATAATGAAAATTCATTTTGGTATTACGAATTTGCTCCTCAATACCTTGTAATTTGAATCCACTTATAGATTTTATAACAAATTTGTTTCAAATAATAATTAGACACTATGAAAAGAAGAAGCATAGAAACATTAAATTACATATGTTCTTCTAAAAAAAAAGAGATGACATACAAAGTCAAATGTCATAGTAACTTCCATTGGAAAATGAGTTACTATATACAACCATGGAGATAAGTCAAAACGAGATCAAAGTCATTGAAAAAAGTTCTAGAGCCTAAGATTCCGAGAGATTACTAGAGAGTTCAAAGGAGACCAAAAGAGTTGAGAGAGGTAGAGTAACCTATGCTTCCGGGAGAATAATGGTTTGAGGAGCAGAAGTCATCGAAGCAGCATCGTCTGGATCTTCAGAGGTGTTGTTTGTGGCCAAAAAGTCTAAAAACGCTGGATCAGTTGCAGCCAAATACCTTTCGACCAGGGAGAGTTTGTCGATCTTCGCTTGTTGCTCTGCAGAAACTCTTGTAAGCTCGGACTTTTGCCTTGCATTCTCAGCTGCTTGTTCTTCTATTTTGCGTTGAGCTTCTTCTAGTTGTTCTTGCAGAATCTTGTATTTTGAAGAGCTACCCGAGTACTTCCTCTTTCCCTTGATATGCGACTGTGAAAGGCTTCCAATTCCATATGGAATGCCTCTTTCATTTGTGAATGTCGACTGCAACAACAAAAGAATGATTCAAACAAAAAAAAAATCAACTATATTATAAAATACAAACAACAAACCAAAAACGAGGACTTACCTGGAGAAAGAGGTCGTTCTCCTCTTCAACGGTTAGCTCCTCTAAAGAATCTGAGTCTAGTGCCCTTTGGTTACTAATTCTAGCTTCCAAGTTCCTCTTATACCTTTCAGCCACGCTCTCTGCCTTTCGATCTACAAAGGTCCCATATGCTTTTGTGTGAGTCTTGATGAAAACTTCACCAAGACTCACCGGTCTTCCCAATTCTTCTTCCTGTAATGATAAGAACAAGATGCAAGAGTTAAAAGTTTAAAAGAACAAGATGCAAGATGCAAGAGTCAAAAGTTCAAAAGAACCGATGCAAGATGCAAGAATTAAAAGTTCAAAAGAACTTACCATTTCTTGTTGGATTTGTAGATATGATTTTTGCCCTGACACGTGTATGTAAGGTCCAAGACCCTTACGTTCAGACAGTCGAGCCCCTGATGTGGTTGCACTCTTCTCTTTGGCTTCTTCAGTGTTCCAATACTGGGTCATTTGCTTCCAGAGAGTATCACCTACCCAATTAGGTTGCTCTCGAGAAGTCCTTACTTTGCTTACCATATCTTTCATCCTTTGTTAACATATACTCTCAAACTTTTGTTGAACAACACCAGTTATTAAGGGATCCCAGGTGTGTGTTTTCTATAAAAAACATGAGAGAATATGATGTTAGTGAGAAAACATAAAAGATAAAAAACTGAATCAAAGTTACAAAAAGGGAATACATTACCGCGAATTCAGCAAAGAACCGCTCCTGTCTTTCCCGAGGCACACATGTCCAGCTATAAAAAGGACCATCGAACTTGTTTGTAAAGACTTTGGTTATCTTACGGGTCAGTGAAGACTTGTCACGGCCAAACCTACAAACATAGAAACAATCAGTTACAACATATGCAATATCAATATCATGACATATGCAATTTCACGAGACTACACGAAGCTACACAACCTACACGAAGCTACACAACCTACACCAATACACAGACATATGCAAACAAGACACATATCACACGTAGCTACACATCCTACACGAAGCTACACAACCTACACGAAGCTACACATCCTACATATATGTGTGAATATATCGTTCCAAGTTGTATTCGGCCTAAGTTAAGAGAGAGAGAGAGAGAAGCATACCATGTTGTATTCGGTCTCTTTATTAGAGAGAGGATTGTCGTAACCTCTTCTCTGCCAGATTGAGTGATAACACCGTATTTTGACCACTTTTATGGATCGTTTTGAAATACTTTTCTATGTTTTTAATTGCTTTTAAGTACTTTTATCACGTTTTTCTAGTATTTGTAGTTCCAAGACTCTTTTCAGGTAACTTAGGGAAAAGCTTAACAAAATGGATAGAAAACCAGATTTCAGCTCAGTGTCAAACCGTCAGAAGTTCACCTCTGATTGAAGGCCTTCTCACCGTCTGATCCAGCTCAAATTTTGAGACCTTAAAGATAGAAGTATCAGCTTTCTAGTGCACTTTACAGCTTGGCAATCCAACGGTTCAATCAAAAGTTACGCGAAGAGCAAGATGTCCAGTAAACTAGCCGGCAAGCATTTCCACCCGCGGCCAAACACTCATTCCCCACTGTCAGGAGCATCCCGACCGCGGCAAACCACTCATTCCCCACGGTCAGAGCCCTCCCGACCGCGGCCAGCAACCTCCGAGCCCAAAAGCCCATTTCTGAAGCCCACAATGATTCCCTCATTTGGAGAAACCCTAAGTGACGTCCAGAGAGGTCTTGAGCACTATAAATACATGTCTTAGGAACCCTAAACGAGGTGTAATCGAATACCATCTATCATTACTTCATACTTTTACTGTTTTTGCTTTAGCTTTTAGGGAGAGAGAGATTTGTTCTCTTGAACCCTTGTTCTTTCTTTTTCAACTTCGGTTTCCATTCTACTTCTTAATACTATGTCTTTGATTTCGTTCATTATGTCTGAGTAGTTTTATTGTTGGGATTAAGGGATTTTCGATGGGGATTTATATGTTCGATGAGGATTCCATGAGCTTTTGAGCCGAATCTTAGAACTTTTTCTTTTGAATTCGTTTTTACTGCATGAGAGTAACGTCATGAACTACAATCTGATCCAGATGCTTGGTGACACGAAAGTGTTCATCCGGTGTCAGATCTAGTTTGGGAGAGCAAAACAATCATAGGAGTGGAAACCTACCTATGGACGATTTGTGAATTAGGACGAGTCTTAAACATAATGCATCTCTTCTCTTCCAGGGTCAGAGTGGAAACCTACTGGTCAGGGTTGAGAGAGATAGTTGTCTATGATCACGACAGTGGCGTATTCATACGTCCGTGACTCCAGTTCGAAAAGTTTAAGCTAAGATCTTATCAAATTTACTCTCTAGCAATGTTTTGAATCGTTCGTACCCCTGAGAAAACTTCCCTGAACCCCAACGCCTTCTTTCCTATTGATTTACACCGTTTTTATTTCAAGCTTTAGTTCAATATTGTCTTTCCTTTTTAGTAGATTTTCATTTAAGCAATTAGAATATCCGTTTTTCTCATTTTTATTCATTTTCGTTAAGTTTAGTTATTAGGTCATTTAATTCCCGTATTTTCTTTTAAGATTTCATTTTTTACATTTTAAACACACTACCAAACCCCCCACAAAATCATTTTGGTTCTAGACTTCCTTACTTTATACTTATTTCAAAGGCTATTTGCAGGAAAAGATCCTCCTTCCCTGTGGATTCGATCCCTAAGTACTACAATCGATCAGCTGTGCACTTGCGGCTATTGATTTCATTTAGGGTAAAACTTGACAACCCTCACACACTCACCACCACAATCATTGAGTGAGCATAGCATTGAGGATTTGTAGCTGGTCCTCCGCGAGATTGGCTGGGACTAGGTCTTCTTCTTCTTCAAAGGTGGCTCCTTCATCCGCTTCAGAATTGGTAGCTTCAAACGCTGGAGAAGTTTGCTCTTCAGACATTGGAGAGGGTCGGTGATGAGAGTGTGTAGAGCTTCGTGGTTGAGGCGGCGGAGAGGTACGAGGTTGAGACCGTGGAGATTTGGCAGGTTCAGACTCTAAGCTCCGACGTTGACTCTGTGAGTGATGGAAAAGCTGATTAGGCGGTGGATAATCCCTCACCGAGACCGGAGATTTGGAAGTTCTCGCCGGAGTGAAATCGTACCGATTAGGAAGAGGGGATGGAGTTCTGGCTTGCGAAGAAGATGCACCACCTCTTCCTCCTCTTCCTCGTCCTCTCTTCCTTCCAGCGGCACCCATCTGCGATGAAATCGATTGTATCGATTAGGGTTAGGGGAAGAAGGGGTTTAGTCGATTAAATGGAGGGGAAACTGTTTTAGAGAAGAAATGAAATTGATTCAGAGAGAGGGGATTAGGGTTTCTTTCTCGAACAGAATTGATCGAAGGAGAAATTGGATCGACGGAGAAAGGGGATTAGGGTTGATTGAAGGAGAAAGGGGATTAGGGTTTCTTTCTCGACTGAAAAACACGAATGAGAAGAAATGGTTAAGTGTTTTACGTTTTGGGCTAGTTTTGGGTTTAATTACGTTTTTGTTTTTTTTTGGGCCTAATTGCGATCACAAATCAGTCGCTAATTACCGACTGGTAAATGTTAGTCGCTATATTAGTCGTTATTTGGTGATTACGTTACAACTGTTTATTTTAGTCGCTAATTAGCGACTACGTTGCGTCTGAAATCTATTAGTCTCTAACTAAAGGCAAATCAATCGCTAAATAGTCGGAACTAGTAACGACTAATTTTTCAGTCGCTAAATGTAGTCGCTAAATCCATGTTTTCTTGTAGTGACGTCATTAATTAAATTAGTTTCGTTTATCTAAAGCCTTAAACTGAGAAATGAATTATGTATAAATATCAAATTCTGTTCTTCGAAGAAGCATCTATATATGTAGAAATAGCTATACTAGGTGAATTTCCTTTATTAATTTTCTTTTTTGGTGTTAACAATCGTGATTCGTGTTACAGTACGAGCAACATAAAATAATTGTTTTTCGCACAACAAGTTTACAATTTTTATTTTTATTTTGATTATTGTTTTTCTTTCTTCTTTTTTTGCGAAAAAATTGTTTTCTTTTTTAAACAATGACAATTGACAAACATATGATTCTGTTGACTTCGTGACAATATTTCAACTGAGATAATATCTTTTATGTTTCTTGTTTTCTACAGGGTACAGATGAAAATAATTAATACCAACGGCGATGGTACCATAATGTTCAATGTATCTTTTACGAGATATAATTTATATACACGCTTGGTAGGTTTTGGAACGTAGAAAATGTCTATGCTGACTTTTGCCGTGATGATCCGTTGTTTTCATTTTTACGATAAAAATGTATATCCCACATGCTAAATATTGCTTTTGGTTATATAGTACTCCTAATATGTCTATGGATGAAACTAAACACTTGCAAATAGGTTCTCCAAGACTTATCCATGGCCAATTAAGACCGACTTCTTTTTGTTCCGTTAATATAGCTTTTGTAATGTCTAACTTCTAATTAAGGAAAAAAAAAACTTCTAATTAAGGGGTTTTTTTTTGTTGGCCAAACGCTCTGCATTTTTTGCCTTTTTAAAAAAATTGCAAATATTTCAACAGATAATGATTTACTGCAGCAGTAGTTGTAACTTTGGTTATAATTAAGTATTTTGAGTACAGCTTTGAAAGTAAGATTGTGATTTCGATATTAGAATATTCATCATCCATAGTCAATACTTTATTGATTTTTTGGGTGACCACAAACCGGTGCCTCAACAGGTAAGGTTGGGATTGCAAATAAGCATATGCATGGTTTACCAAAATGCAAAAACCCATAAGATCAGAGAGAATCAGATCTACGGAACACAATTAATTAGTTTTAGCTGTCCAAATACATTTAGATGATCAAATTAATTTGCTTGATATTTTTTGTCAGCAGATTCTACGAATCTAAACAAAACTTAAAAGGTTGAGTTTTACCAAAAAAAAAAAGAAAACAAATTAAAGACACCATAGTTTTAGCTAAAACTGTACACGTATTACGATATGAGTTACATGTAACTTATAAGCATCGCCATGTATATATTAAAACTAGTGTACGTGTATTTGTTAGGTGAATAATTTATATAAGCGCCTCGAGAATTACTTGTTTACAAAATCGTCTATATTATCAATTATTTGTATCATGGACCGTTGCTATTGTCTTATTTACTTAACTATCATTATAAAATGTAATCTATGTTACGTTTGCTTCTTAATTAACATTGTATTAAGATCATGGAACACATTTGGCCTAGCTTGTTTGACGAAGCGACCCGATCATGCAATACATTTGGCCTAGCTTTTTTTGTTTCTTTTTTTTCTTAACTAAAGAAATCAAGACTTTTGTGGACATATCACACATGGAAGACTATCGCAATGACATGTGTGATTTACAAAACGAAAATTCTTTACTAAAATATGTTTGTTTGTTGAGATTTTGTTTGGATCGTTGTTAATTAAATAAGACGAAGCCACTAAGAGCTAGTTCATGACCAAAAATAAGAATTTTCAATTAGTGGATAAGATTTGATTTCATAATATATCATTGAATATGGACTATATTGGTCCACCACGCCTTGACGTACTGGTGTCCTTCAATCTTTTTTGATTTGTTCGTGTCTACAAGAATAATTTCCTTAGGTTCCACAGTAATAAACTTTATTATATATATACATGGATAATTGTTTTATTTTACTTTACAATCTGCCAAAATGTTTCATTCTAATAGCTGTTTAAAAAAGTAAACGTGTTTCAGTCTATTGCGATATTTTGATGTCAATATATATTCGTAATTACCCGATTGAATGAATTATTCTATTCCAAAATCAAAACCATCACGATTTTCATGCAAACCATAAAAAGCTCGATGAAGGAACAGAGTGTGCCCAACCGAAGCGACAGCCAAAGCCTCAAGATATTTTGATGTGTTTTCTGTGGTGTTAATAGCTTGTTCTGTCATTTGTAGACACATGCACATAAAGTCTTGACAGGACGTAGGTACCTTTTTCATAGCAGGGATTTTTTTTGTTTATTTTTTGTATTTGTGCCTTATATATGGGTTTATCAACTGTTGTGTGATTTGGGGCCTCTACTATCATTTTGATCTTGCTCATGTTGCAGCTCTTAATACGGCTCATACTTGAGCAATACTGAAGGCAGATATTACGATTATCGGGCTTACTTTTAACATCCAGATAAAAACATCATGCTTAGGTGATAATGAAGGCTAACGATGATTATTACAAGTTTACTTAAACATCCAGAGGAAAGCAAAGCTTAAGAGTTTGATTAAAAATAAAAAGGCTTGCATTGAATCACAAGTTAAAAACATCAAAAGAGCTTCGTCCTCTCCAAAGAGAGAGAGAGAGAGAGAGAGAGAGAGAGAGAGAGAGAGAGAGAGAGAGAGAGAGAGAGAGAGAGAGAGAGAGATCTAGAGAGCTTTCTACACCGTAGTCTTCATAGACATCTCAGCTTCCCTGTACCTCTTGATAGCCTCCCTCCTCTTGGCCATCTCAGCTTCCTTCAACATCTTAACCCTCTCAGCAAAAAGACCTAAAATAATAACTATGAATTTATGAGAAATTATTACTTTGTTACAAAAAGAAGAATCAAGAATCAAGAACAAAAGCAGTATGTACCTAGGAAAGGAGAGCAAATAACTCGGGGTTGCTTGTCTTCTTTGGGTAAGTAACCAGCCTCAGCAACTATTTTGCATCCTAACATGTCACTTCCACACTAAGTGCCAGAGCCTTCTGTAGTGAGCCTTCTCCAAATATACAAACGGCAGCCTTGCTGTAAAGATCAACACAGACACATGTCTTAGTTTTAGCATTTAAAGAAAGAAAAAAATCACTAACACAAATTGGAGAAAGAATCGATATTTATTTGGGCCTTTTCACTTTAAGGACTACTATTTGGCGCATAATGTTTTCCGAAATTTATCGGCCCAAAATCAGTCCCTGGCTTGCTCTTCAAGCTCAACTGTTCTGATTACTGAAGCAGACAGATTCTGTGATTTTGGTTCTTGAGAAACTTGCAAAAATCCGATTCTGTATAATCAGTTTTTTTTGCTTCGTTCCGGGTTTCGATTCATGGAGTTTGTAATTGAAGAAGGAAAGCAAGTGCATGAAGAATGCTCGACTTTGATTCTCGTAAGTTGTTTGCTTTTCCGATTTCGATCTCTTCTCTCCTTCCGGGTATCTTTCCCCTTTGGATATTTCCTTCCTTAAAGCTTAAAAACTGTAGCTTTCTTGAGAATTTAGGTTGTTTTTGATGACAAGTAGCAGCTCTACTCAAGTTAGAAACTTCCCCCAACTTTCTAGGGAACTTTTGAAATTCTTCGAGAAAAACATGAGATTTATAGGGTTTAGATACACATTGACCTTCCTCATGAAAAAAAGTGTAGAGATTTCTAATTGAGGAACTAAATGGTTTTGTTTTTCGCACCAGCCTGCATTGTCAATTGGCAATGTGGGACAGCTAGCTGTTGATCTTCTAGTGTCATCTACTGGTGCAGAGAGAGTTGGTTATCTCGACGATCCAAATCTGCTTCCTTGTGTTGGAAATGACGCTTATGGCTCTCTTCCTTGCGGCGAAATCGCTCTTCCTCTCGAGGGTTCGTTTTCTCAAACTATGTGTTTCATTAAAGATTAGGCGTTGATGTAATGAGAGGAGCTATGTTTTATCTTCGAACATGGATTATCCTCTGGTTTATATGATCAAGGAGACTTCTTGTGATTGACTTGACCATATTATTGAATGGGGAAGCTATATAGAGACACTATTTTCTGTTGTATAGTTTGATGCGATAGATCAATGCCACTTTACATTGTTGAATCAGGCCTATTCTCTTTGTGAAACCTCAAAGGTTTTTATTCTCTTTGTGTGTTTTCAGTTTATGAGTCATCTTCAACTGCTACGACTCTTGCTCAGCAAAGGTCTCCAGTTGCAAAGGTATTACATTTTTGGAGGCAGCTTTGTTCCTCGTCATTTCCATGGTCCTGTTTTCTTCAGAATTTCGTTCAATGCTTGTTGTGTTGGAACTATGAAAAGCCAGTTAACTTGAGTTTTTTCCGTTAAAAAATTTGGGAATATTGTGAGACATTCTAAACTTATAATGTTGATCTAAAACAGGGAATGATGATTAAATTTGCGGAGAATATAGCCGATTTTGCTGCTTCGAGTGGAAAGAAGCATGTTATTGTGCTTTCGAGTTTAGACTTCCAACGGCTGCATAACTTAGATATGTCAAGGTAACTATAATGCCTCTGTTTCCATTTGTGTTTGCTATAAAAAGAAAAATTCATACGCCTTCAACATGGACTTGTGCAAACAACATCAGAGATTTGATAGATAATTGAGCTTCACTTGCACCTTTTTTTCTCTTTTATTACTAAGAACAAAGTCTTACAAGTTAATTTGTGTTCTTTTGGGCTATTACTTTAGAGGCCCACAGGTGTATTATCTGTCAAACGCTGAATCTGATGGAAGAGATGATCACTGTGAAAAGCTCGGATTTGGAAGATTGCACGAGTATGATTCAGAGGGAAGATGTTGGAAGTACCTTAGCTCTGTATTTGAGGAGAACGGTAAAGAAGAGCTGACTTTCCCTTCAGAAGATGAGCTCGAAGACATGGACTACTACCCAAGCTTGCCATTTGCAGCTCTTTTCTCAGCTTTTAAGGTAAATAAATGCCTTATGATAAAAATGATTAATCCACTTACCAACTTATTATGGACGTTTGAAACATTTACATGGCCTGCGTGGTTTATGTAAATGATTTAGGCAAGAGGCTTAAAAGTGACATGCCTCCTATGCTACTGCTCGGAAGGAGACAACATTCCTGATGCATTTCTTCTAGCGGAGGCTGCATCTAAGCTTACGGGTCTGAGTCCTGACAAGTTCCACGGTAAAAAAAGTTCTCATTCTTTCAAGGGTAATTACATCTCGAGCGATCAATCATGAGAGCCTAAATATGAAACTAATTATGGATATTCTTCTACAGGGGAAGAAGGTGGGAAATGGCGGATACCATATTCATGGAAGAGTATGTATGGAGCTCCTCCGGATATGTCCATGTTTTAAAGACTGTTATTGAAGCTCACAGATGTCGGACAGATAGTCTTAAAGTAAAATGATGATACAACGAGAAGTCTATGAACACTTGAGATAGTTTTGTAATCCGATAGAGACCTTTTTCTGGGGTTTTTTCAATCATCAAATCTGCTACTATAGATCAAACTTAACAAGTAATTGATTTCATTAATAGAATACCATGTCTCTAGGGATACTATCAAGAATCTTGTGCTCAATAGATAGATAGTCATGTAGATTTGCAATTTCGTATAAAGTCTGTAACATAAAATGTTTGGTGTTTAAAAGTGGAAGTCCCTCGGCCAGCTCCAGTTTTCTAAACCATGAGGATAAGAGACTAAACCAAAATCCGAACCGAATCTTAAACCCAACATCATTGTCTTAAACTCTCAAACCGGAATACATTAATGTATTTTATGACCGCTTATGCGTTTTCTGCGGGTGCAAACAAATAATTTCCATGAACAGTTATGTAGGAAATATCTCCGGGACTAAAAAGAAAGTAGTTGAGCATTAAATTCTGGAGTCATTGTGTTTTATTGTGTAGATAGGCCAAGCCAAGTACTCTCTGACCGGTTTTTAATTGCCCTTTATTGCCATCAGAAAAACCAATATTCATTTTTATATATATATATTTTTTTTTGGCTAAGGAGTTTTTGGATCTTGAAAGAACTGATGGGTGGGTGATTTAAACCTAACTTATGTACAAGTAAGTGGATTACTTCTTTCTTTGTTATCTTGAAGACTAGTACAAACCACAACGTATATATATTGAAAAGTTGCAGTCTTAGACTTTGACTATTATTTTCTTGATTCTTGAACTCTTTATCATATGAGTAGACCTGGGAATTCACATATGATGTAATTATTACACATTAAATTTACATGGAATTCATTTCCCACCAAATAAGCATAGGAATACTAGTAATTTTAGATAATGTATAAACAATGAGTCTACACAGTCTAGAAGAAGAAAAAGGAAGACATTGTAGTTGCATGTTTCTATTTTGTTGGCTTATCAGGCAGTATGAACAAAATAGAGATAAAGAAAGAAGAATTTTCAAAAAAGGCTTGGAGACAGCAACAATAAAAAAGAAAGTCATGAAAATCCACTTAAATAAAGTTCCCAAACCATTAGTATCAGAGTGGGTCACCACATCAAATCCACATTAAAATCAAACAACTCTAAAGGAGCATTAGCTTCTTCTTTTTTTTTATCCTCTCAAACTCCATACTGATAATTTCTTCTTCTTCTTCCTAGCTATATGATGATATTACAGTTTTTTATTTTATTTATTAGAACATTCATATCCCCAATTACCCAATTAGTACCTGAAGAATGTACAACATCTAAGTATCCTATCTAATTTAGACCAAAATACCTAATAAGACTCCACGATTGGATTGCTTCCAAATTTGCAATTATTTGATTAATTATGAATCATCTTGGATCGTCGTATTTGTTTGTATCAGACTAACCAAAAAAAAAAAAAACACAATGACGTGGCAATTAGTTTGCCCAATACAGTTTTACCATTAGTCAACTCTTTCCTTTTTTCTCCCGTAAGTCCCCAAATACTCATTTACGTTAAACCTTTCACTGGGAGCTCTGTTTTAGGCTCTTTCTTTGTTAGACCATTTTTGTTTAAATAGTTTTTTTTTACATAAATTACCAAACAACCATGCGATTCGCGGCACCACCGCCGCGTTCCGGCGATATCTCACCGTCTCCTTCACCGTCTTCTTCACCGGTTCCTTCACCGACTCCTTCACCGTCTTCAGGTTTATCTGAGGAGGTTCTTTCCCGATTCTCGGATCCTCCTTTGGAGTTTAGTCCTCCGTTGATCGCTATGGTGGTTGTTTTAGCCGCCGCTTTTCTCTTCGTCACCTACTCTCGCCTCATCTCCCGCCGTTTTCTTTCTCCTCTTTTCCGTCGTTTCCGTCGGTGGCGATGCCGTCGACGCCGTCTTCTTCACCTATCCTCAGCTTCCTCTGCTTCGACTTCATCCTCCGATCTCCGATCGTTTTCCCCTTTCCCTTTCGACTCTTTTCATTATTCCTCCTACTCGCCTTACGGATTAGATGATTCAGTAATCAAAACGCTTCCTCTGTTCCTTTACTCCGCCGCCGCTTGCACCGGGAAGAGCGTTTCCGCTGCTTCTGCGGTGGGTAAAACTTCCGCCGCCGTTGGAGATTGCCGAGACTGCGCCGTTTGTTTGTTGGAATTCGAGGAAGGAGATTACGTACGGACTCTTCCCTTATGCTTCCACGCTTTTCACCTTGAATGCATCGATGAGTGGCTCCGATCTCACCCTAACTGTCCGCTCTGCCGTACGGCGATTCTCGGATCCACGGCGACCGGCGTTTTGGCTCCTGTTTCGCCGTTCATCCCTCTCATGGCTCCTCGAATTCGTCCAAGCTTCGACGACGAGACCAACGCGATCACCATCCGCGGCGAAATTCCCCAGCGGAGCAATTGGAACACGATCGCTAATTCTGCGACGGCTGATCATGAGATCACAGCGTCGTTGGAAGAGCAATCACCGGTTATTTCTCGGTTTCGGGAGCTGAAGAGATCGTACTCCTTCGATTACGAGAGGGAAGAATCGGGGTCAGAGAGAGTGACGATGGAGCCAGCGACGGTTTCTCCGTGGAGATACCGGAGATCCACGTGGAATAAGCAGCGGCAATCTCCGTTCGGAAACCTGATATCGAAATCGAGAGTGTTCTCGTTTCGGTATTACAGAGGCGCGAAATCGCCGTTTTTCCGGCGGCGATCGGGGGTGTTTTTCCCGATATCGGAGCGGATTCCGGCGACGGGAAGCTCATCGCGGCGGACGAAATCGATGACGAGCCCGATGTTCTTCAGAACAGCGCCGCACTCGTCGAGCCGGCTAAGATGCGGAGATCCAGAGGCACTGTTATCGCCGGAGAGATGGAGGAGAGGGGACACGTGTAGGGTAGATATGTAGATGAAATTGAACGGTGGGGATGATAGGGAAAGAAAAAATGGAAGTGGAAGGAGAGAGCATTAATGGAATGTGGGGTTTAAAGCATTTAATGGAATTAAAATGGACGAAACAGAGAAAGATAGAAGCAAGAGATTCAGAAATGCTCAGCTGCTCTCATAACAACAAGGTCCTTTTATTTTATTTTATTTTGTTTTTCTCTGCTAAAATACGGATGCATTTATGAAATATAACTTATAAACAAGTCTTAAAATATTGTTTTGAATCTTATCTGATTAATAAAGTATTGTGTGTGCAGGTCTCTCTGTATAGATTGGGAGACGCCAAGACAGTGAAGGTAATGGAGCCTATACGACGACGGCTTGGCTGGTTTTTTTCCTTTTATTTTTTTTTTCTCTTGAAGCTATCAAATGCATTAACTTCCAAAGCTGCCAAAGTTATTATAGAAACGAAGTCAACAACACATTAAAATTTCGTTTCTGTAATAACTTTGAATCGTCGGTGGCTAATTAACTCTACTGTTGTTATTTTCTATGATACGGAATTTTATGTTTTCTCAGCTGTGTTTTGTTTTGTTCATACTGATTTTCTATGTAGCTGTCGATTAAGTTTGACCAAAAATAATTGATGATTTATTATTATCTCACTATGACATATGATGATAACATTTCAGAAGATGTGGATCTATTGCGTCATCTATGTCCTACAAAATGTACTAATCTCCAGTCTCCACAAGATTTTGTACTAATATAAAAAGTTAATGATAACCATTATAGATAATATATGGGAGCTAGGTCGTTTGGCCTCTTATAAATGAAATTTTTCTTCTCAGAATAAGAATTATTAATGTTAGCGGTTAAGTAGAGTAGTAAATTAGTTTGCAATATGATTATGATTCTAGTATGACAAAGGTATTATTCACACTTATTTTTCAAACGAACTTTCATATAAATATTTCTGGTTTCTTTTATTTTTTGGTAAATGGTAAACATCATAGATAGAAAAGTATTTTAGTTATAAGATCACGAAAGATACCAAATTGTTAGATGTTGTACATATAATTAGGCTAGCTGTGATAAATGATAATTGACTTATGTACCACTTTAAAATACATGCCAATCCAGCAATTCTGTACCGAAACTTTGTTCCCGGGAAGGCTGTTGTTTTTTTTTGGTACCATTTGAATAGTCACGTCTCATGTAACTAGGCCTAATATAAAGGCCATGCTTTCGTTTTTTTTTTAATGTTGCTGACAAAGCCCATATGTTCGGTTAATTGACTTAATTCGTAAATTTATATCTTAGTAAGAAAAGATAAGACGGCAAAATAAAACAAGGTATAGGGTTTTAAATCTTCAATCTTGAAAAGGAAGAAGACAGACATGTTTCCGGGAATGTTCATGCCATAGCCAGACATAGCCGTGGCTCTGAAGGAACTGAAGCACAACGCTGCTTTATTCGGCGGCTGGCTCGTCCTTATCCGTTTTGCTCCATACGTCCTTACATATTTCTATGGTTCCAAGGACGAGCTCAAG
Source organism: Eutrema salsugineum (assembly GCF_000478725.1). Lineage (NCBI taxonomy): Eukaryota > Viridiplantae > Streptophyta > Magnoliopsida > Brassicales > Brassicaceae > Eutrema > Eutrema salsugineum. The sequence continues at coordinate 2,747,844 of NW_006256885.1, forward strand.
ATCGACCTCTAAAAATTTGGATTAGAAATTAGGATTTTAGGCTCTTCCACTTAATTTTTGCTAATCGAGTCTTTTTTTTTATTTTTTACCTTTTGTGGCCTCAATGTTGTTAACTTGACTAAAACTTTGTATTTGTCTTTGTGTAGCAGTGAAGCAAGAAAGATGGATGTAGCGGTTTATTGATGATATGTGTTCTTTAGGATTTGTATGACAACACCGAGATATATATATATATATATATATATATATATATATTCAATTTGTTTTCTCTAAGTTCTCATGGATAACAGAGGTTTCAAGCATATGATCTTCTTACAGCTGGTTAGTTTGCTTTCCTGGAATGTGACTTCTTGTTTATTGGAGATCTATGAAAGTCTGATTTCTATGTTCTTTGAGTTTACAATTAAGCCTCAAACTATGCCCAAGAAATCAATTTTAATCTGTTGTAAGTTCTTGGTGTTCAATTCGATATAAAGATCTGCACTTATCACTTGAGTAGTTGAGTTGTAACCATAACATAATCTTCGTGGACAATCATAATTGAAAAAATTAGCATAATACAAGTTCTTCGATTCAACTCTCTCAGATCGAAAATTAAATTAGAAAAACAAAAAACTCGGTTCACGACTTTGATGTTTTCTTGTCAGAGAAGCAACCCGAATCTGAAATCATGTGCGACCCAATCGATGGCGAATCTTCCATGCTTCTTGTTCCGACACTGCTGGATTTTATTTCTTGCATCACAAGGCAGATAGTTCGAGATCATGTCGAGGATGCCGACGTGGCAAAGTTCAGTGTCCTTGGCATATAATTCCACGAGCTTCGGCAAAAGAATCTTATTGTCTTTGGAGATTCCTACGTTTGATTTTACATACTCTTCTCTACCACATTCTAGCTCCATCATCACGTTCTTTGGCGTATAGATACGCACCTAAAAAGAATCGTGTGTGTTTAAAACTTAATCCTTCATATACATAGCGTGTAACACAAGAAAAGATGTTTGAGTCGGGAGATTTTGCTTACTGATGGATCTGACAAGTTCCCAGAGCAGAGTGCGAAATGAAGAAGAGGCTCAGGGTGAGTTATAGCATAATCTTTACTCAAGTCTCCAGCTTTACCCTTTGATTTAGAAGTAAACAAGAACCTAAATACCTGCTAATAAGCAATTCCTTTCAGCCTTGTAATCAACTTGTAAAAGTCGCAATTATTTAGAACCGAAATCGATCTTAGACTTGCCTGTCCTGGACGAGAGACGCGGCAACGAAGTATTGAAGTCTGAATGGTATCTAAGTTCAAGCTTCGACCTCCAACATTATACGCTGCCTACATAACACAGTTGAAAAAAAACCCTAGACATTAATGACTTGTGTTCCAATTAGGAGCTGCACTTGTAAGTAAGATCACCCTACCTTCAGCAAACCAGATACCCTTTTCATACTGTTTTTTGGGTTCCCGTAGACAAGAATTGACTGCAAATATGTACAAAAAAGAAACACATGTTAACGTCTACCAAAAATTAATTATCAGAATGATTGACTCGAAAACTTAATTAGTTTATGAAGCATTACGTGCATAACCAAAGAGTTGTGTATGTTAATCCAGAAAGCTAGCTTCTCTTCATGATTCAACTTCCTTGGATTCACTCCCTCTAACTTGTTAACAAGCGACCTAAAGATTTAAATTGAAGAAGAACGATACGATTGATTAAATAACAGAGTTGATTTATATAAACCAAAAGAAGTTTGATTTTGTAAGAGCGTGAGCTTTAAAAGACCTGAAATGCTTTAAAGCAGGTTCAACTTCATTTAACTTCTCTGAGTCTCTACATATAGATTTCACCATTAATAGTTTGTCATAAGGGCTACTCGATTCTCGATCATCATGAGCGAGAGATTCTGGATCCGCGAGTTGACGAAATACTCCTGAGATGCACTTGATCAGCTCTTCAGACAAACTGTTTGCTGATTTAGAAACGTTTTCAGAAACATATGTCCCCATCATCGCATCGATATCAGCTTGCTGAAACCACCACAAAAAAAAAAAAAAAAATATGTATGTATAAACACCATTGCTAAAGAAAGACACTCCGTTTAACACAACTTCTTATACTTCAAGCATTGAGAAAGGAAGCGAGTGATGGTATGATGAGTCCATTGCTTGGGGAGACATTTTAAAGGAATAGCCTGAACAATGAGACAGCGATGAGTAGGTGCGGAATATTTCAGAGTCTTCTAGAACTTTCTTCGGGCTGCAGACTGCGTTTTTTGGTGAATCAATGAGCTTAGTAGACCCAAGAAGATCCTCGGATGATTTATCTTTCTCCTCTGATTCTAAGTTAAATGTGATTTTGTTGTTAAAGAATCTCCGGTATAACAGAAGAAGATATCTTTCCAAGTACATCACTTGCAGCTCCAAACCTGCGATTTCGCTCACCAGCTTCTTTGCTTCCTGAAACAAGAAACCATAAAGAACATTCCTCTTAAATCTCAGAGAAGATATTCAAAGGCTTACTTGTGTTCTAAGGTAGACAAATTAAGCTTAGTGTAGTTTTTTAATAACCTTGGGGATAGAAGAATCTTCGTTTCTACAGTCTTCTAAGAACAGTTTACGTCGAAGGACTGTCTCCATTTCACGACGTACTAAAATTTCATCTTCTTGAAGCAGCAAATCCATCTGCAAAGTAAAAAATTGATCTGAGATCTAGTTTGATTTTCTTGTAAATATATAACCGAAGAAATTGTTTAGAGAAAACTTTCTTAAAACCTCATAACTTGAGACGCTTTGGGGATGTAATTTTCTGGATTTCACAAGAGATTTTAGCTGTTCTATCTCTCTCTGCAACGTTTGATCCTAAAGAACAAAAAATTATCTTGAATTGATGAACAGAGGATGAAGAAAAGGCTTTAACAAAAAATGAAAAGGAAATTTGAAGATTCTGACTATGTGAAATCGATCGATGTTGTAAATGGCTTCACTTGATTTCTTGTTCTTGAAAGATTTTCTAGGAACCGGATCGCTGGAAAAATGTCGGAAATAGCATAAGCTTGTTAAGACAGGATTATTAAATCAAACATAAAGTAATGAAGAAGAAGAGACAGAACCTTCTAGAACGTTTGTGAATCGAAGTTGTTGGAGTCATGAGTATCTGAAGAGTTTTCTCCTGTGAAAAACTTGAAAAATCCCCCGCCTAATATTATTTCTATAGAGGTTGGTGATGTGGAAAAATCAGAAGTAAAAATGACCCAAGAGCTGAAAATCACTGAAACAAAGCATTAAATGAGAGATATAAACAATTAGATAGCGACAACAAGAAAATAAAGTTTACAGAAGAAGAAGAAAGGAAAGGTTAAAGAACAGAAGGGAAATTTGCAGTGAATAGCATTATACCACAAATGGAATGAGACTACTCACTAGAAATAAGAATCATGTACCGAATTTTTTTCCCAAAAAAAAAGAATTTATTAAATTGAAAAATGTAAAAACAATTATTTAACTATTTGAGACTAATTTTCATCTGTTATTTTACCTTAAGCTTCTTTGGGTTAAGGTAAAAGAAATATATACACACATATCCAAAATTTTCTTTAAATAAGTAGTAAAATAATTTATCGAAAATATAGTTATAGTATCGTAAATAAATGTTTACGGCCAAACGAAAAAAAAAAACATAAAAGAAAATATCATGCGACGAAGAATTGGAGGAACAAATTTCTTGCATGTATAGAATATGAGTTTTAGTTCTTACAGAATTTCTTCGTAAGAACCATATTGTGAACTTACAGAATTTTTACAGAAGTTAATTCTGTATATAACTACTTGTGATCTTTGTAAAAACCATATTGTGAACTAAACTAAACCCAAAACAAACTCTTGATTTTGTTAATCACACCAACTAATTCCAATGCTTTTGGTACAAACATCACACAAGTTACTTTGTGACTTAACATACTTTCGAAAGCCCACACTCAGCTCTTCATTTTAGCTTCCTTATGAGTTTCGTAATTCCCATGATACACCTCCTTTTTGCTTCTGTTTTGACCATGAACATCCAACATTTCTGTTAAATACGAGTATTTTGTGAATAATACATACAACTATTTAAATATATATCGTCAAATTCCCATTTGTATATGTTTCGTTGTCGGATAAAACCATTTGCATAATCATTATAGAAATAATATGGCTATCAATGAATTTCATGATTCATATTGACCAGTCCGATCTTGGAAAGAAACATGCCTTTGATTGAAACACTTCCTAATAAAATAATCTTAAAAATGTAAACAAATTATGTGTCTCTTTTCGGGTAATTGCATCAAAAGAAACAAACAATATGTAATTATTGGTTTGACATCGGGTCTGATGTTTTGTAAAGGCTACTTTTTTATGCAAACAAATATCAGAAAGGACAACTTACAAATAGGAGATTCACTGTTTTGTGTATGTGAAGTTCTAATGTTGATTCATCTTTTGTATGATAATCTTTAACCAAAAAAAAAGAAGTCTTTTGTATGATAATATTAGTTCTTTCTTATACTGGATTTCCTTTTCGCTAGATTCAAAACTATTTGGAGCATGACTGTGTTTTCGTGCTATTTATCTATTTATTCTATTCATGATACATTACAAGGATTATGAATTATTATTTTTATATGGACATAACAATAAACTTAGATAGACCGTAGTATTTTTGGAGGGAGAGCTATTAACTTCTATTTAAATTTAGTTCTAAGTGATTTTATACATATGGTTGGCCATTTATACTAGTCAAGTGGATCATGTCTATAAGCTCCACTAAGTTCAAATTTGGTAATGGCAATTCACGAATATATAAGAAACAAAAACAAAATTCTTTTGACAAAGCATTATCCGCAAGAGTAACTAATGGTAAATGACAAAAGGTCTTTTTGGTGGGTGTCTTTTGATTAAAGAGGTGCATGGAGTGGCAAGCACTTGATTGAAATGGTAAAGGAAAGCCTTAAAAGCGATGAAAGGTGAGAAGCTGCAATACCTTTTTCTATAAGAAATCTACCATACGTTACTTAGAGAATTAGAGATGCATATAAATATATCCCCGTACATCTTTGAAAGATAAATATAAGTACTCATATTCAATATAGTGACAAACTAGTCTTCAATTCAATAGCCAAGGTCACATGTACAGTACAACACAACATTAATAAATAAATATTCACAAAATGTTGTTAGAGATGGTTTTGTTTGTACGTGTTAAACATAACTTCAAATGTTTTCAGGGTTTTATTTATCGATCGCCACTTCATGATATAACAAAAATCAACCTTTTGTGAACAAAATCAAAATAAAAGGAAGAGAATCCAAGAGAAGTGATTAGGTTATAGAAGAAGATTCATATTTTGGGATTGTGTTCTTCGTTTGTGGTTTCCTAAGTTTCTGTTCCGTAGTTTTCTCTCCGAGACGTAAGGCGACAACTCTATTTTGTCTTCTTGTCTCGATTGCCTCATTTTGAACACAAACTAAATCCCAAGTGTATTGACTCTTCTTACCATGCCCATAGTAATTTAGTACTCCTAGGAATCGTTATAATTAAAAATATGTTTCTCTCATGGACGTAACAAATGGGTTATCAAATATATGTGAGAGGGAAACAAATGGGTAATCAAATATGAGTACATTGAACAGAAGAAAAATGTACAACTCAGAAGGCAAGATAAATGTTGTATTACTCTACGAATAAGCTCACTGATTCATGCCTGCAAAACTGAATTGCCCCATACTCTCTCTAGATTTTTTATGAGAATCTGAAGTTTAGAAGAAGAAGAAGCTCCAGGGTTTAAGGCCAATTCGTCTCACACATAACTAACTAATGATTGATGACTGGAGATGGAAGAGGTGATGTTGGAGGCTTCATGTCCTCGTACCTGCAAACATATGAAGTTCTCACATAAAAAGAAGTGATAAACAATGAACACACTTAGAGCCAAGATGCTTTCTCTCACATTGTGTAAGGTGATAAAGGCCTTGGCTTTGGCTGATCAGTTGCATTGTCTTCTGAAGTAACGGAAGTGTCTGTCACATTGTTGACAGTTGCTGCTTCTGATACAGAAGGAGTCGTGTTCCTGCACAAACAACAATAAAAAAATGAGATTGTATAGAACGATTCTTTAAACTAGGCACACTTTAAATCTAATTTTTAGATACTTACACACTACCATCAACTGTATCCAGCACATCATTGCCTCCCTGCAACTCTGAGTTTCCTTCAGTAGATGCTGTTTTCTCAGATGCCGTTTCCTTGGGACCGGTTGATCCAGGACTTGGCGAGGTTGGTGGTTTAAGGTCTGCGTAACTGCAAAACACAGTGAAAATTCATTGAAAAAAAAAGAGCACAAGCGGATTATATATAGAGAGGGAAAAAAAATCAACAGAAGAGGAAATTTTGTTACACTGCATAAGGAGAAAGAGGTCTCATTTTTGGTGTGGCTGGTGCTTCTGTCTCAGTGACACTTGCTGCAACTGTTGAGATTTTACCAGTATCAGAATCGGTTGGACCAGGCGACAAAGAATCGCTCTTGGGGGTACCCGAAGCTTTAGGAGAAGGAGAAGAAGGTGGTTTTAGATTGTCATAGCTGCATAGCAATACAGCCAAGTGAAAAAGCAATACATTTTTGTTAGTCTAACTGTGATGATACCAATAGAATCTCCTAGCCACACATAAGGTTGTTACCGTGCATAAGGGGAAAGAGGCCTCTCTTTCTTTTCCTCGGCTTGCTTCACTTCTTCTTCTTCTTCTACTGCGACATTTGAGATATTATCTGGTAGCGGAACTACATTGGTCTCAACAGGAACCTCTACGGCATCTACCTCCTTAGATTTGGTGGCACCAAGTGATGTGGTCGAAGTTGGAATAGGAGATGTTGGAGGTTTCAAGTCTTCATAGCTAATACATATTCACAAAACCAAAAAAAGAAACAAGGGACATCGGAAACAATCAGTGTCATGTCAAGAAGTCAGTTTAGTTACATGTTCGATTTTTTTGCCTTTGAGGAAAAAGTTGTCTTACGCAGCATAAGGAGACAGCGGCCTAGGTTTCACATCTTTTACTTTGGCAGGTGCTTCATTCTCCTTGGGAGCTGTTGGTTCTTGCGTGGCAGGCTTAGCAGGGACTGGTGTGACCTCTTTGGCTGCAACTGATTCCTGTCAGCGATCAAAATGCAGAGATAAAGATGACCAATCTTATCACAGGAGAGCGATAAACAAGATTAGAAAAAGAGAGGAGAAGAGCGCAAAATATGACCTTTGGTGGAGGCACGTAAAGACGTTTCGAAGGGATCTTTTCAAGAAGCTTTTCAATTGGTGTTAATGGTGCAGTTGTTTCAGCAACTACTTCCACAATCTTAGAGAAAGAAAGTTGAGGATTCTTTGCCATACAAGCGAGCAATTCTGCAACCTGGAGATCAGTAGCAAGGAAGCAAAAAGAAAAACAATTCAAAGCTCTTCTTCATAAGGTGGTCATATCACTGTGTCATAGACAAGGGAAAAAAAATTAATACCTGGAGATTTGAGACCTGACCACCAAACAATGTATCGTCTAGAGCAAGAGTGAGATTATGAGTTTCCTTGTATGCATCAGTGGGTCTCTCCATTCCTCCAGGCCTAACTATCTGAAGAATCAAGATGGAAAGACAAAATTCTAAGGTATGATACAATCTATGAAAGTGTTAAGTTTTTGGTGTTTAAAGATATTCTGTGAATCACTCACTGCGTAATTGAGACCGCTTGCAATCAACGCTTCTTCAGCTTTTCTCTTCCAGCAAAGAACTCCCCAGAATAGGCTTCAAAAACAAGATGTTTAGAAGAAGTCATATTACAAGCACATGCCATTAAGTTTTATGAGCTGATCTCTGACCAAAAGTGTGTAATTAAAAAGAAAAAAATTACAGACTTACTTGAGAATCGCAGCAGGAAATCCAAATTTATTTGTCCCCAAGGATGTCACCAAAATGAAGTTATTAACTTTTGCAGATGATGCTGCTCACAATACCACAAAGAGGCAATAATATGATGAAACAAGAAACAGAGAATGGCAAAATAAACCGTTTTGAGTGTAATTTTTGCGTACCAGCATCAACAAGGTTTTTGGTGGCCAAGTAATCGATCCTGTAAGGGCCGGTAATATCGGAGATTTCTTTCTCGCTAGCACCGATACAGCATATAACCACGGATGCATTTCCTAATGCAGGCTGTATTGAATCTTTCTTCTCCAAGTCACATTCCACAATTTCAAGCTTTTCTACAGCTGGGCTAAAGACACAGACACTGCCTGTTACTTTTCTTGTACCATCAAAAAAATATCATTGTTATAATAAATCAAAACGTTATCTTCTTACGTTGAGTTCCTTCATCTGTGTTCTGGAGCTTCATTTCCTTAACACTCTGCAAAGTATTAACATCACTTAAAATGATAAAAAAAAATGGACTTTATAACAAAATACTCATTGTTCATTATATACTTGCACAAGACTTGCTGCTCGCTGAGCGCTTCGAACTCCAGCTCTAACTCGAAATCCGAGCTTCAGTAGCTCTCTGAATGAAAGAGGACTCTTAAACCAACCAGCATTGCGGAAAAATTATTCTTCTTCAAGCTTAAACGAAACAAGAAACTAACCTCACAGTTCTAGAACCAACTTTACCAGTAGCACCAGCGACAAAGACAAGGTCTTCTTCCTTGGATCCTATGTTCGTAGGGTTTGCGTCTGTTACCGCAGAGCTTGCTTTAATGGGACCTTTGTTCAATTACAAGGTAAATAAACTAATTAATTAACAAAACTGTTTTAATGCAACGACTTTTATTTGAAACTAGAAATTGAAGAAGACCACATTACATAAACCATTAGCAACAACTATTTGAGAGACAGACATAGAAATCATAATCAAAAGAGACACATTTCGGAGAGAAGCAGCCACAAAAGTTGAGAATTTCGACAGAAGCTTGAGCAAACTGACCTGAAGCTCTGATGCGAAGATCGAAAAACCTCGACTTGACAGAATCCGAGTGGTTCTTTAGACCTGAAAACCTGACAATCCGATTGTTCTTCAATCCACGGAGAAGGAACCGTTGTCTGGGAAGAGAGGGTAATGTTGTTAGAGGTTGCCCTCGGAGAAAACTAGTTCCTTCCATTGTTAGAGAAGGCTGAGTTAGTGTTTGTTTCTTGACTATGCTAGTCTCTACACCATTAACCGAAAATTTTTCTATAAAAATTTTCTGGATGAGAGAGAGACGAGGAGTTCTGCCACTGCATCCTGATATGATGGGACCTACATAACATCATAAGAGACCAATCAAAATGTTTGATGGAATGCTGACATGGCAAGGTTGATTCTATTCGGTTTATAACATTTGAATATGATATTTCTAAGGATAAAATATATAATATTGTTTCACGTCTTTCATTTACTACTACTACTCTTGATGATTATTTAGAGATTTAGTCAGAGGTTTCTGGTTAGTGTTATCTTGTTTTCAAGATTAAAAACACCTGCTCTGCATCATGATTTCCTTGACTTGCTTGAACATTTTTTGGTTAGCTAGAAACTGATTAAGATACTTACTAGATGCGTTTTCTCTATGGCTGTATTCAAAATCCCGAATACCAAACCTGAACAAAATTCTAATATGGTTATAACGAATTTACCTACCTGTATGATGGGACGACCTACATAACATCATAAGGGACCCATCATTGTACGATGGTGTTAGTGAGTGGCTACGATGCGAACATGTCAGGGCTGATTCGATTCAGTTCGGCTAGAGTTTCAAACCAAAATTGTTTCATTTTACACAATTTTATACATTTAGTCAACTTTGTGGTTGCTTTACACTAACTTGTAACGTTAAGGAGAATAGCCAGCCGCACAACGGTTTCTAAACAAACAAAAAATGGAAAATTGAAATGCCCAACAAGCTATATTGCCACAGAGTGTCTTATAGACCCTCTATCAACAGTCAAATGTCAGATTACTTTATTTTCAGAAACATCAAATTCTTCAAGACAGAAACTAGCTATCTTTATAAAGTTACCAAAAGGAAACTACACTGAACTTGTGCAAGTGAAACTCAACGACAATACAAGTCTGAAAATACAGTTAACGCACAAAGAGACTTGGTTAAATCACCTTAAGAAGACGAGACAGGAGGAATCGAAGGCTGCTCAGGAGCTTTTGCAGCTGAGAAATTGAGAGCTGCAGCAGCAGCAGCCTGGGGAGAATATATTCGAGCTTTCTTTATGATTTCAGAAACAATCCAATGCTTATGCTTGCTCAATGGCCTTGAAGGATCCAATTTCACCTGTATTATTTAAACAAAATCAAAAGTTCCTTTTAGGAGCAATTTGTAATAATTATCAACAAATGGATAGGTCTACTTCCAATTCGTGGTAATCATCAATAAGATCGATTAAGATGCAAGCTTCACTAGATTTTTCGAGCTCTTGATCAAAATGTATCTCAGATTCACTAAAACAAAAAAGTCAAAGATCAATGGAATTACTCGATCGCCAATGTTACAGGCGTCCTTCTCGTCGTGAGCCATGAACTTGGAAGTACGCTTGACGTAGCGATTGTAGAGCTTGTTGTGGAATAGCCTATCGACGGCGACCACCACAGACTTCTGCATCTTGTTCGACACCACAGTGCCTATTACTGGCTTCATTTTCGGCGCGAAGAGAAATCACGGACTCAACAAGCTCTCGATTTTGAGAATCTGAAGATCGAAGAAGACGAGAGAATGCCAACTCAAGTTGCTCGTCTAGGTTTGTATAATGATGGGCTTTGATTTAGCCCAATATACTACGGTCCCGGTTCAGTTCCGGTACAAAACTAATATTTGGTTTATTTGCAGAGATATTAAAAAGGAACCGGGATGAGGAGAAACAAGTGAGGAAATCAAATGGCTAATTCATCTGTCATTTCTTCACTTCGTCTTCAACCTCTATCCTCATTCTCGTCGTCTTCCTCTCCTCCTCCATACTCTAGACCTCTCTATCTCAAATTCCACACCTCTCACCGGGAAAATCTAAGATACCTCTCTACCCTCGGGGTAATTCCTCAGAACCCCCGTCTTGCCCCTCCAGCGGACAACCTTCCCGCTATCCTCTCCGCCGTGAACTTCCTAAAATCAAAGGGAATCTCCGACCAAGATTTCCCACGCCTCGTCTTCCTCTGTCCCCAGCTCTTCTCTCCCACTTTCGACATATCCAGAATCGATCCCGTCTTCGATTTTCTCACCCTTGAGCTCGGAGCTTCCGCCGCGGAATCCAGAGGACTGATCGTGAATTGCCCGAACATCCTCCTCTCCGACGTCGAGTACTGCTTGAGGCCGACGCTGGTTTACCTTCGGGAGCTAGGCCTGCAGAATCTGAACCGAGCGAGCAAGACGAACGCTCACGTGCTTAACACGAGGGTGGAGAAGCTAAGAGCTAAGATGAGATTCCTCAAGAGCATAGGGTTCCAAAACGAGGAAGCAGCTAGAGTCTGCGGGAGAATCCCGGCGATATTCGGATATAGTATCGAAGATAACTTGAGGCCCAAGTTCGAGTTTCTCGTTTACGACATGGAAAGAGAATTAGAAGAGCTCAAGAAGTTTCCGCAGTATTTCGGGTTTAGCTTGGGGAAGAGGATAAAGCCAAGACACTGGCATTTGAAGAAGAAGAACGTTAGGGTTTCGCTTAGTAGAATGCTCATGTGGGGTGACCTCAAATTCTACTCCAAATGGAAACCATAAAAACAGAACAGAGAGTCTCTTAGTCTTTCCTCTGTTTCAATCTAACTGTTAAATATTCAAATCAATTTGAAGCTCTCTGCTAGAAAATTTTGCATTGCGTTTCAAAGGAAAAGAGAATACAAATCATATGAAACTGTTAAGGATGGAATTTAGCTCTCAAGGCTGACGAATTAGAAGATCGATATCCGCACCAACTTCTGCAATCTTGGCTTCCTTCGACGCCTTTGCCGATTTCGCAATGCTCTCAACATCAAAATCTATCGCTATCTTCTTCACTAGGCCTTCAAGCATCTGTCATTACAGAAAACACATACACCGATAAAAAATAATGTAACAATCAAGCATTATACATAAAAGGAACAGCTCTAGTGGTTTGGGAACTAACCAGAGAGCCAATTGCTACCAAACTCCGGAACTTGGAATCAACATCTGCAGCTTCCTCTTCTGCAATCTGTTTCAAACTTTCATCTTTTTAGCACGGAGGTGATAATACGATATTCGTTCTAAGAGATTTTCAGGAAACTCTTTGGTACATTGGTTCTCTCAGATTTTACTTTTATCTCAGAGATTTGTTCAAGTGATAAAGAGTGACTACAACAGATGAGATCAAATTCAGTGGTGAGATATGAATGTGGATATATCCACGATGGTGAAAATGACCAATTTTGGGCTTACTTGCAATGCTGCTGAAAGGGCTTGAGCTTGGCCTTCTTGATCCTTCTTTTCAATTAATAGCACTGCATAGCTGCAAAAAAAAAACATAGACCATGATGTTGATGTTCTGTCTCTGATAAAAACTCAATAGTGAGTATTATTGATGATAGCTACGATTTGGCATGACTCCACATGAAACAAAAGTAATATAAGAGAGATCTTACTTGAGAAGCAACGTCGAATAAGCCAACTGCAGATTCTTATTTGGGGATGAATAACAGTTTGAGAAGGCATCAAGAATCTGCATTGATAAACAGCACTTAATAAAAAGGCTGAGTACCCGAGAAACCACAAATGTATAGGGACCAGTAAAAAGTAATAAACAACTTCATTTTAGTTCCCAGACGCAGCTCAGCCACAGATACTAGACACAGAATCCAAAAATTCCACCTCAAAGGCTGAGAGTCATGGCTAAACCAATAATAGGTTCATCAAGACTATCACAGACTCTAAATATGATATAAAACCGTGGAAACGAAATTGTACTTACTTGACTATGATGCCTCTGTAGCCAGTAATGAAATGAGGAATTCTTGAATAGATTAACCAGGACACGAACTGTTGTTAGAAGATTTGCAGGAAGAGCCGAATCTCCTGTGACTTTCTTTATCAAATCCAAAAGCAGGTCTGGTTGAATCCAATGTAACAGAGAGATACAAATTAAATTAAGGACATTAGCTGATACTTTAATTCATGTTGAGAAACCATAGCTTCACGTGAGAGATGATTACCATTGTTGTTTTCCATATGCTTAATGAGTAGACTTGCTCCATGAGGATGCAAAACGAGCATCCTGACTATATCAGTAGCTGCATATTCAAAAACCATAAGCATAAGAGCTCGAACCAAAAGCAAAACATAAGGCTATATCAAACAATTGACACAGAATTATAAAGGGGCTGGAAAAGGGAAAATGCGTTATGGCCTGCCAGAAACATCAAGAGAAACAGAAACCAAGAATATTATCTAAATAAACCAAGACATACACATCGTAGATTGTTATACAAGCATATTGGAATCAACTGATTTTGTTATGGCTTCATAATAGTGAGAAACATACGGTTACAACCAAAAGCTCAATATTGAATAAACAGTTTTCTTTGGCTAATTGATTGACATGAGAAGGCGTACCAGGAAACATCATTGCAGGTGGCCATGCCTGTAGCACTTTCAAAAGCAAAGTAATGTCCATGTCAGCAAAACTGGTAGAGTGGTAATGTGATGTGTCCTTGAGTATTTTAACGATTGCTCCTACTCTAGATACTTCGACTTCTGTCAGGGAACTGTCATTATTTACCTTCAAAAGATGGAAAATTTTCAAAAGCATATATTACCAACACTAGTATTGGGTGCAACTGTAGTCATGTGCCAGAAGTTAGTACTGAGAGAGCTTACTGGGTCAGATCGCAATGTATTGTTGAACTCTGTCATCTTTTTCAGAATCCCGTCATATTGAGCAACATCGAAAACTAGCACACCTTTCTGGAGAAAACAATGGAAGCAAAAAGGATCAATAGCTAGAAAAACCAAACATGAATAAAGTAAGAATAAAGAATTCATGCATACTTTTGGAATGTGCTTGTATAAAGGTTTTGCCGGAGTTGCTGCAACAGAAAAGAGTCAAAGTGCATGAGCCAACAGAAGACTGTTCGAGAAACTAAAATCCCTAATGAAATTTAAGTAATATGTGAAAATAATTTAGACGATATATTCATACCAGCTGTGTGAGATGCTTGCCCAGGAACATAAGCATTTGCTGTTACACAAGGAAGGAAAAAATGAAAATTTAATAAATTCCCGAAAACAGAATTTAATACCAAATAGTTTCAAAAACATGTGATTTTTACCGCCCGTGAAGGGATCACGAAAAGATGGATTAAAGTTGAAGTCTTTCTGCCCAGAATTTTGTAATATAAATTCAACAATCTGCTGTCGATATGCAAAGGGAAGATTCTCTTTTAGAAGCCACTTGTCAGCTGCATCATAAGGATTGTCTGCCAAACAAGAAAACATGTGAAGAGTAATAAATTGAAGCACTTTCTTGTAATTTCACTTGGAACTGAAAGAAGGCCAGCAACACAGTTTAGGTACCTGATCGATTGTAAGGTAGCTTCCGGATAGGTTCCCCGTCACCAATGTCAACATCGAAAACTAGAAGAAAAAAAACGGTCAAGAATGTTGTTCACTTTGATCTTATATGATTCTGAAGTTTCCATAATAATAGGTTAAAATCCTAACCAAAATCATACTGAAACCCATCGAGGATTGGACGGTCAGCCACACCATCTGGACCATCAACAACCTCACCAATCTGAAAAAAAAAGGTGACATGAGACCACAGGTTAGAGACAAATCACTCTACCACAAGTTATGTGTATATTCATGTATGCGATCTAGTCAATAATAAAGCAGCATTCAGATCAAGAACAAAAATGGCATGCGGTGAAGTAACCAACAGACGAAAAAGGTTAAGAACAAAAAAAAAGATAAAAGTTCATTCACTTACTTTGTCCCATTTCTGTTCGTTCATATTCCATGCATAAGCAACACCATTGTCTCCCTCCCTTATGACTTTTGTCTGGCCATCACTGGTACCTGAGAGAATAGTAGAAGATGTTACAAGAATGACCATAGCCAGACGGTATCAATTCCAACTGGGAAATTATTTCTGTGATCTCTTAAGATTTCTTTTAAAATTGAGGCTTTCTACCGGATGATAAAAGTTAATAATACAGCATTTGGAATTTAGTGGCACCTGGTATCGTCAGCGCATCAAGTCCCGGCAGCTCGTCAAGTTTCATTCCTCCAACCTTTTTCCTGAGATAAAGAATGGCATGCAATTAATATACTTTTCAGTAACTTTTTGAGCATAATAGACACAAAATACACTGTCAACAGATCATATAGTAAAAAATCATGAAACTGCCACGTGAAAAAAAAACTTATGGACATAGGATTTAATAGTCAGATTACCTGCTTAATTTGTACTGAGAAATTTGGGAATCATAGGCATCAATCTCCATCTGATCTGCAATCATGTCATTGCGTGCTGTCCAAACACGAACTACCCCGTCCGAGCATGCAGTCACAATATCTCCAGTCTCCAAGAACTTGGCATCCCAGACACAGCCTGGATGTTCCAAACTCTGAACGCATACTCCATCTGTAGCAGACAATATCAACAAAGTAAGAACAACATATCAATTCATAAGAAACAAACAGACATGATTTAAAACCAAAAGAGAGAAAAGGAAAACCATGATCACCATTCCATATCTTAGCATAGCGATCTTCGCTGCCACTAACAATAAGGCCAGATGCATGTGCGTCAACTGAATACACAATGGAAGTGTGGCCAACCATCTCCAGAAGAACTTCGCCACTTAGAGCCCATAACCTGATTGAGCTGTTTAGATAAAACGAAAATAGAGATTACTACCAAGATGAACAAAATATATAACCACCGGATCACAAAACTTATCCAGGTAATGCAAGAGACCATGGATGAGCGTGATTTACTTGGAAAACGGCAATAAGTAAGGCAAGCGGCTGATGGAAGCAAAGAACTTACCCATCATGTGATGCTGAAAGAAATCCTAAATCAGGCATCACTGCTAACCCTCTAACAGTATCTGCATTGCAAAATAAAAGTAAAATTATAAGACAATAGTTTCTCCAATGAAAAGCTTCTCGTATTGACAAAGAAATTTGAGACAAAAGGAAAAGTTAGAGAGACATGAAGAAATTCACCTGCATGCCCTGTCAAAGTTCGCAGCATTGTTTTTCCCTTCCAGAGTTTTAGAGTGGTGTCACTTGAACCTGGTAGCAGGATAAGTAACGTGCTAGTTGAGAGTTTCAGGATAAGTAAAGTCAATGCATATTATGATCAACCTAAAAAACATTAAGCTTATTTGGAGAACGATGAAACAAGAAGGAAAAACAATTGAACAAGGAAGAACTTGAAATCAAGAAAACGACAGAAAACAAGAAACAATTTTCAGCTTTAGCCAGATGATGTACCTGAAACGAGCTCACCAGATGGCAGCTTTATGACTGCCTGGACAGGCGACTGGTGTGCCTCCCAAGATTCAACAAGCTGGCCGTTTCTCCAGCGTTTCAGAGTTCTACAGAATAAATATATAAAAAGTCAAATGAGAAATTAAGCTACGTCAAGACAATACTGCACACAGTTAAGACTCATAATTACCCTCAGAACTACGACTAAGAATAACTTAGTATCCCATAAGGAAACCCACAGGCTAATACACTCACTGGATTTTAAGCAAGAAATTGACTGAACAGTTGGTAAGCATTATACTAAGAAAAATATGTGAACAGGAGGACTTACTGATCAACTGAAGATGAAACTATGTCCTCATTATCAAGAGTAACACCAGTGACTTGCATCTTATGACCCTTCAATGTCTGAATAATCTCTCCATTAATCAAGTTCCAAACGAAAACGGAAGTATCCATGCTCCCAGAGACGAGTCTGCCTTCAGGGTATTCCTCATTCGGTGGAATCCATGCAAGGGGTCCAACAAAGCTTGTATGACCCAACAAAATTTTAGAAGATGAATACTTGCGCTTATCAGAATCCAGTGACCATACCCTGATGGTTCTATCTCTTGATGAGCTAGCTATATTCTCATCAGTGCACACGCATATTCCACGAACCTGATTAACAATTGCAGTTTTGCATTAGCTCAATCGCATAAGGTACAAACCCAGCATCTAAATAGTAATGCCATTTGACACGCAAGATTAAACATCCATAAGAAACAACTCTAAAATTCAGTACCCAGCATCTAAATATCTCTGGAATTTCAACGCAACCCACATCCCCGTGGGAGATTTGAACTACTACAAAATCTAATCATAACAAAGCCTCACGCTAATTATCAAATCCGCACATGAAACTGAAGCAGAATCGCATGTAAATTCACATCAGGCGGGTGATTTTAGAAAATTCAACAAGGCCGAAGAAAGAAGTTGGAATCACGGAGCTGAATTATGCTAACACCTTCCAAAGTTTCGAAATCTAGAGAAAGAATCGATCACTAAAACAAGAAAACACAGTAAAGAAAGAAGTGGATTTCGTCTTACATCATCATCGTGGCCGCGAATCTCGCACCTGAGCTTGTACTCATTGAAATCGATATCCATGATGACTGAGAACGAGCAGCAAATTGAGAAGACCAAACGGTTAAAGAAGAGCGACTCAAAAAGTGACTTGCGGGAGGAGGAAGACTGGGAGAGAAGGAGAGGGATCTTAATCTCTCATAAACTTCCGAAAGAAAAAAAAGGATATTTTTAAAAAATATAAGAGTGTAGTTATTTACTTTTATGTCCAACTTAACACATCTCTTTCATTTTTCTCGCCAACATTCATTGGGCCCAGCGACTTATGGGCTTTACAAACCCGACCCAGTTTAGATACTGGTTTGTTTTCTTTTTCAATTTCTTAAAAAATAGAATAATTGATATGAACACTTGAACAGCATTGGTGACGTTGTAGAATTTAATATATACGAAAAAGGAGGGGACAGTGGTTTAAATTTCCGCACCCTCCTTGAGTACTTTCTACGAGGATGGCATCACCCGTAATTACCAACCACCTCCGAGCCCTTTTTCACAACCAGTCGTAGTCCTCCATGATCTTTTCTCGGCCATTAATCTTTTCTTCTGCACTGTTTATAAAACCCTGAAGCTCATTTTCATGGTAAGCAAGCTGTCTTCTTCTTCAATCTCTTTTCCTGAAAATTTTCAGAAAGCAAAAAGAAAAATCGGATAGTGAATTTAAATACCTGCATTGCAAAATATATCAGTAAAATTGTAATGCTCTGTGTCCTGATTTTTTTTTTTTCTTGGTGAGATTTAAGCTTGAATCTTTGATTATCATGGTCAGGTGTTTTTTTAGACTATATATATGTCTGAGAATGAAACTTCTTCTTTACTTTAATCGAAGGATAAGTCAGATCCTTAGATTCTTAGTTTGATTATTAAAATCTATCATCTTTCAACCTTTAGTGTTTAGTAATTAAATATGAAGCTTTCATAGGAATCCTTAAGATTTGCTCAGCTCCTTTATATTGAACTTTCATCAGCTTACATTTTCTGTTGATTAATGTTGTCTTCTATCAAGTTCTTTAAGTCTTTGATCATATAACTGCAGGTGAAGTATGACCTGTCCAAGAACTCAAAGATGATGATGATGTTATGACGCTCTGAATGTGATTCTGGTACAACCAATCAAGACACAGACGCAACAGGAGGTTAAGTAGATCATCTTAAGGTGTAAAAAAAATGGAAAAGAAAGTTACAAAGAGTGAAGAAAATATACCAAACTCTAATAATAAGTTGTCTCTGATAAGAGTGTTAAGAGGTATAACATGCCTGATGGTGTTGGTTTCAACAGCTTTTATGATGTTGATATTCTGGGGGTTCCTCTCAGCTGTAGTGTTGAGGCTTTTCAGTGTACACTATAGCCGTAAATGTGTTTCCTTCTTCTTTGGCTCGTGGCTCGCCTTGTGGCCATTTCTCTTTGAGAAGATAAACAGAACCAAAGTTGTTTTCTGTGGGGATAAGGTTCCTTGTGAGGAACGAGTATTGCTCATGGCAAATCACCGGACAGAAGTTGATTGGATGTACTTCTGGGATCTTGCGCTGCGTAAAGGCCAGATTGGTAATATGAAATATGTTCTCAAGAGCAGTTTGATGAAGTTACCTCTGTTTGGTTGGGCGTTTCACCTCTTCGAGTTTATTCCTGTTGAGCGGAAATGGGAAGTCGATGAAGCAAACTTGAGGCAGATGGTTTCGAGTTTTAAGGATCCACGAGATGCTTTATGGCTTGCTCTTTTCCCCGAGGGCACAGATTACACGTAAGTTCCATCTTCATTTGAGTGTTATTCTTGTTTAGAAACCCTTTTGGTTAAAGCATTTTACCATGAGCACTTTATGCAGAGAGGCTAAATGCGAAAGGAGTAAGAAATTTGCAGCTGCAAATGGCCTTCCTGTTCTGAACAACGTGCTGCTTCCCAGAACAAAAGGTTTCGTCTCCTGTTTGGAAGAATTGAGTTGCTCACTTGATGCAGGTTTGTTTATACTTTTGCTTGTTTGCATCAGTAAGATCCTATGCTTTTCCTTTACTCTTGAGGAAAGCAAACTTTTATGCAACTATTTGCACTTCTTGCAGTTTATGATGTGACCATCGGGTATAAAAACCGTTGCCCGTCTTTCTTAGACAATGTCTATGGTATTGAGCCATCAGAAGTTCACATCCACATCCGTCGTATCAACCTAACCCAAATCCCAAATAAAGAAAAGGAGATCAATGCTTGGTTAGTGAACACATTCCAGCTCAAAGACCAGCTGCTCAATGACTTCTACTCTCGTGGCCATTTCCCTAACGAAGGAACAGAAAAAGAGTTCAACACAACGAAGTACCTCATAAACTGCTTGGCAGTGATTGTCTTCACGATCATCTGTACGCATCTCACCTTCTTCTCGTCAATGATTTGGTTCAAGATCTATGTCTCTTTGGCCTGTGCCTACTTGACCTCTGCTACACATTTGAATCTTCGTGCTGTTCCACTTGTAGAGACTGCAAAAAGAGCCTTCAAATTAGTAAACAAATAAACTTTACTTTGTGTTTATTAATTCACATGATGGAATCATTTTTTTTTCTCTTTCACTTTTGTATTTTGGGGTTAATACTCAATCCCATTTCTACTTATGAAATATGAGTTTAAGCTGCAATATATGATCAGATTTATATTAGAATCTCTTCATATACATTTATCTACTCATGTTAGCTCATAGCTTGGCAGACAAAGAACACAAAATTGAACCATAAGACACATTTGGCTGCTACATAACTCATAGAGCCACTGCAGTTTCACCAAAAACAAGATAATATATCGATTATTCTCATGAAAAAATTGTCAAATTGGGATAGTACGTCCAAGAGATATCAAAAGTAAAAGACTTTACAAACTGTATTTATCAAGTTGCATATGAAAGCAATTAAATTTGAGCCCCCCGTTAAATTTGAGGCAACCAAAGAACGCCCGTGACAAGTAAGCACATTGGAACATAGTAATGCCAATGTTTCACGGGCCTTCTTACCTTGTAGTGTGTAATTGTATTATATTAAAGTATCATAAGACAACAAGGGAATATAGATTATAATACATGTATAGTATAGACCATCTTAGACATTCGATATTCCCCTACACATGCTTTTAAATAAATATGGATATTGAATAATATGCACAGGAGATTAGTTCAGAGATTAATCACAAGATTATTGTCTTGTATGATGCTAGGGACCCATGCTTTCATGTTAAAATCATAATTCTGTAGATCTAATCACACCAGTAACGTGCCTATCCTCTCTATATAAACCCTATGAAGTAGGTAGAGTAGCATATCCTAAGCTAAGAGAAGAGCCAACCTATCAAATAGTTGCAAAACAATTAGTGAGAAACCCTCAAAGTACTCAAATCCATGGAGCCAAACACTAAGCTTGTCGTTATTACCTTGGTTCTTGCCTTGACACTCACGGCAGCAACCGGAGAGTTATGCGGTATGAGCGTTGCTGATCTGTACTCTTGCAAGCCCTATGTGCAGACTAAGAACCCAGTGACCACCGCCATTGATCCTAAGGGCCCTTGCTGCACTGCCCTGTCTGAGGCCGACTTGCAGTGTCTCTGCAAGCAGAAAACCAAAATTAATCCCTTTCTCAGTGGGATCGACTTTGGCCTCGCTGCTAAACTCCCGGAGAAGTGTGGTTTATCTGGTCCAACTTGCTAGGATCAGTTTTCTGTTGAAAGGTTTCGCTTTGTGTTTTGATTTTCTTCATGAGTCCATGGTTCTTGTATTGGTTTCTGTGTTTGTTTGATGTTGTTTCAGTTGTTGTTGTCTTAACTGCATTGCGGTGTTGCTTGATTTATTCAAAATAATAAAACAAAACAAAACAAAAAATTAGTAAGAATGATTGCAGAAAGGAACATACAGTAGACAGTTCACTTCAACTCTAAAACATGTTACAGACCCGATGAGAGATGAATAAAGACCAGAGATACCAGATACCATTGGTACTCACATGACCTTGACGTCTTGGTTATGCTAAGTTTAAACTTATGAAGCCCTTCCACCAATGGAGAAAAACTTAGGATTTTTGTTTCCGAACCTTCAACTTTGCAATAACAGTCATATCAAGCTTGGGACATGTGAATATTCTACTACAATGCACAGAAAAATTGATACCTCTCTCTTAAATAGTGATTTCAGTTATTTCAGTCAAATCCTTGGTCACAAAATGTAGCATGGAATATATAGCTTCTGTTTTGAAATGAGAAATATCATAGGAAGTAAACATGTGAACTTGATTATCGATATATGCCCGGCTGCACCCAGAAAACTTTTCCAGCTCCTTCCCTCTCATACTATTCCGTATCCGTCTCATATCTTCCCAGCTACCAGACGAGGCATAAGCGTTAGCTAGTTGAACATAACGAGACCCGTTAGATCCTTCTATGGCTAACAATTTCTCTTCCACTTCCTTCACAAGTTCTGTCTTCTTATTAAAGTTACAAGCATTTAAAAACGCTCCAAGAATAACAGCATCTTCTTCAACTTGATCAATACCTTTCATAATTTCTATGGCTTTGTCCAACCTATTGGCCTTTCCATACAAATCGATCATGCAGGTATGGTGACCAACCTCGGGGGATATGTTATAAACCTCTATCATCGACTTGAAGTACTGCTCACCCTCTAAAACTAAGCCGCGGTGACGACAAGCTGATAGGAGGGCCATAAACGTTATTTCATCCGGCTTGAATCCACTCTTGGTCATGACTTCAAAGAGCTGGAAAGCTTTTGCTTCATGGCCATGGTGAGCACAACCAGCTATCATGGCGTTGTACATAATTGTATCTCTCTCGAAGCTACTGTCGAAGACCTTTTCAGCATACTCAACATTTCCGCATTTTGAATACATGTCAACAAATGCAGTAACAAGTTTCTTATCCGCCAAAATGCCTGTTCTCAAGCTGTGACCGTGAATCTCCTTCCCTGGTACCATAGAGGCTTGTAAAGAGCATGCACCAAGGATACTAACCATGACCAAAGAATCAGGAATTTTAGTCTCCTTGGCTATAAACTCACGTGCAAGTTCAAACACTGACTCAGGTTGCCCTAGATTGAGATATCCCAAGAACATTGCAGTCCAGACCACAATATTTTTTTCAGATAAAGAGTCAAATAACCTTTTTGCTTCCACCATCTTGCCCTGAGATGAGTAACCCACAATCATTGAAGAAGTTGAATACAAGTTGCCAAAACCATATAACAAATGGACAGACTCCGCATACTTCATCTCCCCACACTTACAGTAAACATCAACAATTCCACTGCTTATAAATTTATTAGAATATGATCCACTCTTCAATACCCGAGCATGTACTTCCTTTCCAATCTTCAGGCTCTTTAAACTACTAAGAACATTTAGTACAGCCCCGATAGTGTGTTCGTCCCATCTCAACCCACTTTCCTCCATACTAATAGCTATCTTCAAAGCTTCTTTTTCATATCCATTCTGCGCATACCCTGAAATCAATGTATTCCACGAAATTGCATCGTTCAGTTCTGGATTTCTCCAGAATATACTCAGGGCTCTTTCAATGTCACCTTCTCTACAATATGCTGCAATCATAGCGTTCTTAGCCACACCATCGACAAACTCAACACACGACCCGTTAAAGACATTACAAACCTCCTTAAACTTCCCACATTTTGAATACATGTGAATGAGAGAACTCACGGCAAACTTAGTTGCATCATTCCCAGTTTTCACCATAATGCCGTGCAACTGTTCACCATAAACCACATTGTATAACTTCGCAGAAAGCTTAAGCATAGTTGTAACAGAGAAATCGTCTACCCAAATCCCATCCTCCTCTTTCCTCTGCATCTCACCAAACATCTCAATGGCTTCACTCTCACACCCATCAGTTTTGGCAAACCCTGAAAGCAAAGTGTTATACGTGATCAAATCTCGTTCAGAACTGGCCTTTTTGAACAGTTCACGCGCTTCAGTCAAATTGTTGAACTTTACGTAGGCAGAGATCACAGCGTTCCACGAGTAAACGTTTCTCTCAGGCATTTCGTCGAACACATTCCGAGCTTCCCGCAATAAACCGTTCCTTGAGTAGAGATTAACGAGTTGGTTCGAGGAGATTGCGGTCAAGGTTAAACCATTTTTAATGGAGCGAGTGTGATGCAAAAACCCGTCTTTTAAACACCTCATGTCCTGTTTCAGACTTAAACTCGGGATATTCTAGGACAGGGAAATGAGAACTCCAGCTCTACGACTTTCGCAGACTTCTCTCGCTGAGCTTCTCGCCATTTTTGAGTTGGAATCGTCTCTCTTCCTCTCCCTATCGTATCAGCACGAAGTCACCCTAGGCGGAGCGTGATGCCACGCGCTGTTACTGAGCAGAGAGAGAGGGACCGAGGGAGAGAGCAAACTATTCGAGCTCTATTGTTTGGGCCTATAGGTCTAAGCCCATCTATAGAAAACGTTGAAAAAATGTTTTTTATTTGCATTTTTAGAGCATCTCCAACATCTTATAATTTCAAATAATTTTATATATTCAAAGAGACACCTTAAAACATCAAATTTTGAAGGGTTGAACAGTGACACCTTATATTTGAGGATTTACTGTTCAACACCTCAAATTTGAGGTGTTAAACAGTTTGAGGTGTCATTTTTTATTTATATTTCACTCCTTTCAGTTATATGTTTTAAAATTAATCATAATAACTTTGTGTTTATCATTTTAACTATTCTAATTTAATATCTTATTAATATTTCACATATATCTTTATAAATAAATTATATATACATATAAAATTTAAAAAAATAATTTCAAATAAAAATAATAATGACAAATAGTAAAATAATACATAACATTAAAAAAGCAAATACATAACAACAATATTACATAAAGCAGAATTTCATACAAACTCAAATAACACAAGAAAATAAACTTACATAAAAATATAAATATTACACAAATTAAACTTACATAAGAAATTTGTAGCTCTTAATCTGCAGATTAAAAATTAAAATAAAAACTTATTTATCACTTCGAAATGCTTTGATTGATCATATATAGAAACATATGGTAGTATTTTTATTGAATAAATTGGTATTTTGTTTTTAATTTATGATTTAGTTTGTGTATTTTATTATTATTATTTATATGTAATGTTATAATTAAAGTTGTATTTATTAATATTTTCTATAATATTTGTAATATGTGTTTTATAGTTATTTATCAAAGTTTTATGATTTTAGTTAATTATTATCAACAGTAAAGACTAAAATGTAAAGTATAATATTTTTAAGGTGTCATTTTAAAGTGTATTATTGGAGAGCATCACCCTCAAATTTCAAATATAAGGTTTCTCACATCTTAAAAATACAGTCTTTCTTGGAGATACTCTTATAATCTTATATATAAAAGACAACCAACTCTCCAGCTGAGTGACACATCAGCAATAGAGAGAGTGACATCTGTCAATTTAAAATATAAATAAATAATTAAATAATTAAATTTAAAGTAAATACATTAAAGAACATATAAATAAACATTAATATATATATATATATTAGAATGAATTCAAATTAATTTTTAATATACAAAATTTATAAATATTATATAATACAAAACTTTTTAAATGCACCATTCTATTTTCTTTTTTAAGTGATTTAAACTTCATTTTCAAATTAAAAATATAATTGAAATTTTAATGCAAGTAAAAAAATAATAAAACTTAATAAGTTTAAAGTTTAAAATAATCTTTTATAAAACTCCAACTAATAAAATTATAAAACACAAAGAATATTAAATAAATGATTAAAAAGTTATTAAAAATAATAGTAAAAAGAAGGGCGTCTATATAAAAATATCATACATGCTTTTTTAAATTAAAAAAAGTTGGAATCAATAATATATATAACCAAAAAATTCAAAAGATAAAATTAAGAAAGTTAACAAATATTGTATTAGTAAGATTTACAAGAATAAAAAATATGAGAATCGAATAACAAATAAATATTTATCTCTGATGATATTTAACGTATATTTTTAAGTGAACGATTACGTTTTTATACAAAAATTAAAATAGTAATTTTTTAATTCCTTATTATCTTGTAAGAAAAATTATAATATTTAGTACAATTAGGTGTAAAAGAGATTATAAATAATATATCATCAAGAAAAAAACAAAGAAAATATAATATTTTAAACACAAACATTGATTATAAACATAAAATTCAATACAAATTATAAAAATATATTATTTAAAATATAAATTAAAACAAAATCTGCGCATATATGCGCCGTTTCTCTCCTAGTTTTACCCTAAAGAATAATATATTATATTTTCTTCTAACCTAGATTCTAT
Organism: Eutrema salsugineum; assembly: GCF_000478725.1. NCBI lineage: Eukaryota > Viridiplantae > Streptophyta > Magnoliopsida > Brassicales > Brassicaceae > Eutrema > Eutrema salsugineum. The sequence goes on from NW_006256885.1 coordinate 2,773,798, forward strand.
CATTTTGTTCATATTCATATATAGGTCTGACTCGCGTGAAAATCGTGCTTTACTATATCACATAATGGATATACACCCACTTTTGTAATATATTCTCTTATTATTTATATCCACAAAAATTTACAATATAACTTTTTGAAGAGTGGATGCTCAATCATACCAAAAAAGATCTAAAAGTTATTAGTTTCTGACTATCCTCCAATGATTTTTAACAAAAAAAAAAAAACGAATGATTCTTTATTCACTTTCTGGTTGTGTATTTATTAATTGAGCGCCATATTAGTAAACAAGGTGCTTTCAGATTATATAATTTTACATCTTTTCTTGATTAATTACCAACCATTTGAATTGTAATACTGATGTATCTATCTTCCTAATTTACTTGATGTTTCTACGTATATTTTACATATATATCTTTATTTTTTAGTAAATCACTAGTAATGAAATATATCTTCCAATTTTGATTTTCTTAAAACACGTCTATACATATTTTACTATTTGCTTAATTAATCTTATTCAGTAACAGTTGAAAATGTTATAGCATAAAAAAAAAAAAAAAAAAACAGTGGGAAATATATTTTGGTAAGTAGTCCGCAAGAGTCTTGAAACTTATCGGCCGCTACTTAAATCGGTTACAAAACTTACAATTACAAACAATATACATTGATCAAAATCAGAAATGATCTGTAGCCAATTAGAACACAATCATTTGCTCACAAATCACAATGATGAGCGTCGAACAAACATGCATACACATGATTACTTGATGGGAATTGGTGTAAAAACTATATATAATAACTCTTGAATATATGTTTGTCTACATATATATTGGATATATATGATTACTTGATTGGTGTCAAAACCATATATATATATATATATATATATATAATAATAATAACTCTTAAATAGATGTTTGTCTACATATATATTGGACAAAGCCACATCCAACTTTATCTGGTCCACAAATCCACCCATCTCTAGTTTAGGACCTTTCCACGTACAGCACATGCCACATGCCACATGCCGGCTTATGTAATACTAATATTGTTTTGGACCAAAGAAATCTCCCTTATATCATATTCTCATGAGGCTTATTGGACGCTTTCTGAAAATACTTCTAATTCATATTTTTTGCGTTAAATCGGCCAAAATGTTACTAGACCCCTATCTAGTATTCCGTCTGATATATTGCATTCTGATTAACCACTAAAATAATTTTTATCTTGCCGTAAAGAGTTTTAATCACAATTGAAAACCATAAACAAGAAACTATAAAAAAAAAAAAATTATGCTATTATTATAGGAATAAAAAGCGGTAGAAAAGAAAAATCTTTGTGGTAATCTTGGACTACTGATTTCTAAGTCAATAGAAACCACAAAGAGTGCCCTTATGAATTTGAGGTACGTTTCAAATGATTGTAACTTTTGTTTTGTTTTCATTTACGTCGTGGCCCAACGAATCCCCTACGTGTTGTGAATGATTGCCGACGGGACACCATTTGCTTTCTATTCAATGAGAAAAAATTTCTCCTTTTATTCGTATTTACTTGGTCGAAATTTAGGTTAATAGGTGTATATATTAGGGGATTTAATTTTTTAAAAATTCTACCCCCATAAGGAAACAAATTTTTTGCAAAAAAGCGTTTGTTTAAACATTTTTTTTGTTAATATTCCGGGACGTTTGCTCTCGCCTATCTACATCATCCCATGATACTTGAGAGTATATTAGCAAATTTTTAAAACCCTCTTGTAAATTATATGATTACTGGTTTTCAGAGCATATAAAGTGTCAGGAACTGGGATTCAGGTATATAGGTACAGCTGGGGAA
>NW_006256885.1:2775729-2806320 GCF_000478725.1 Eutrema salsugineum
AGCATAGAAATTCACAAGCACGTGGTGGACTTTTGTACAGTAAATAAGATTATGTGGACTCTCCACACACCGAGCCTTTAAAGACCATGCCTATAGAAGTCTACACTCAAAATCAGTAACCCATATTAACGTAATTCCTAATGAGATCATGATTAGCTAATTTTAATTTATTTTTTCCTTTTTTTTGGCAGCTCATTTTAATTTCTTCTTTCATATATACATGTAGTCATTGCTTGTTGTACGCTGGACATGCATGTAATAATAGCGTCCAATGTTATTGATTCTTTAAAGTACTCTCGTAGTTTTAAACGAATAATTATTGGGTCATGGTCCAACTCAACTGCATATACTGTACGTATATTACTCTTGGAGGTCAACTTTGAAGTCAACGAATTTTGAATAGCGACACTTTCTTATTATTTGTTTATATGTGCTGCATTAAATGATAGATAAGATATATGATATCTATGTGATCGATACTCTACATTAACTGATAACAAAAAAAATGTTATATTCCGTTGTTCCCCTTTCTTTGAGGGGAAAATTCCTAAAAAATACACCAACTTATTTTTCTTTGAACGTTTAATACACAGATTATTTTGGTTGGATGAAATATACACAGATTATATAATAGTTGAACTTTAATACACGATGTTTTGAATTCCGAAAGTTTGACACCGATTCTCTTAACCCCGTTAATCTGTTTAACAGATGGTAATCACACCATTTAGTTTTTAAAAACACCGTCTAAGAATAAAAAAACGTGGGTTTATTAAGAGAAAAAAAGACACTAAATACCCTTTTACTTTTTTCCCCCAAATCGAACTAAAGAACCCTAAAAACCGAAATCGATTTTTCCCCAAATCGAATTACGAATCCTAATCCACATTATCGAAATCCATCCACGAATTCAAAGTCGACGCGATATGATTTAGAGAGAACCGAGAAGAGACGAAGTGCTGCAGTCGTGAAACGAACAGTTCGAGACAATGAGGTAGGAAATCGATTTTTGATGTCGTGTGCGTGTTTTCTGGTTCGATATTGTTATAGGGTTTAGATTGATGCATGGATTTGCTTTGATTTACCCTTTTATCTTCAATGTTGCAGTGACACTTTCAAGGTGAATCTGTACTATGGAGGACTTATGCATTCGCAGCTCCGGGACTTAATTTGGGGGAAAAAAAGTAGAAGGGTATCTAGTGTCTTTTTTCTCTTAATAAACCCACGTTTTTTTTATCCTTAAACGGTGTTTTTAAAAACTAAACGGTGTTAATACCATCTGTTAAACAGATTAACGGGGTTAAGAGAATCGGTGTCAAACTTTCGGAATTCAAAACATCGTGTATTAAAGTTCAACTATTATATAATCTGTGTATATTTCATCCAACCAAAATAATCTGTGTATTAAACGTCCAAAGAAAAATAAGTTGGTGTATTTTTCAGGAATTTTCCCTTCTTTGAGAGATAGCTGTTCTAAAAATGTTTATTTTAGCTATATGATGAATGACAAATATCGTATATAACTATGTGAGATATCAAATAATTCACATTTCACGAACATATATGTATGTAAAATCACATTGGAAATGCGAAAGTGGGAGGTCAAATCATATCATTGAGAGTCCAAATTTCCGAGCTGCACAATGTTATGGTCACCTATGATGGCTGCCTTTTCGGCTAAAACTTGGCCCACTTCACCATTTGCTGTTGTTTCAATTCAATTATCGGATTTTTTCTTTCTTTCTAACATGAATTAAGTTTAGGTAATGCTGAAAATAATTATCCCTTGTTAACAAAACACACACAAACACTAAAACAATAAGTAATATATATATATATATGTATGTATATATTGATACGTACGTTCTTTTTGTTTAGCTAAATCCAAAAAACGTTCGTTGTTCACAAGGGTTATATAAAATTGTTTACGATAACGTGATACATACTATAACTATAAGCATTTGTGAAGGAAAACTCTATCTTGAGGACTGAAGCATAGTATAATAATTGGATAAAATCAAGCTTTTGACTACACATTATTGAAAGTCAACAAACTGATGTCATCCGGAAGAAATCAAATGGCTCTCTTATACTATATTTTGCCTCGAAAGTCTATAGATGCATTTATTTATTTCAGGGATCTTCTTTAAAAGAAACAAAAAATATCAAGAGAAATTCATAATTTCTGTCGACCAAATAAAAAACTCATAATTTCATAAATTCAAGATCACCATTCACCACGCATGATGTATGTCATAAATTACTCGTAAAGTTTAAGAATTAAGAATTTTATTTTTGTCGGACCTACCATACTTTTTAATCCCATGTCGGGAACTGGAGTCGAATCCCATAGCTGAACGGCCTTAACCGCAAACCAAAACGCTCATGGAAATCAAGAATTCGAGTAGATGGGTATCGAACTTTAGTTGTGATAAGTATTTGGTTTTTATTTTGTTGTAGTTAAGACTAAAAGAGTCTACAAGTAGAAGCAAGTTGTTTTTGACAATTGACAGTCTTCACAACAGCGATTGCTTTCGTAAGCCAGCGACTTCTATACTGACTGTTTCTTGCAAGTATCCATAAATATCATATATGAATATTATTTTTGTAGGAATCTTTTAATGTTAATATATTGTTAGAAAGTGATTTATTTACCTCTTATCATCGTCAAGAATCAAGACATGTGGTCTTGGACTGTTATGTGTGTTGACTTTGCTTCTCTGAGGAACCATAGTTAATAACTTACCATATACACCTAATCGTTTTCATTTTCAATTTTCAATGAAATATTTACCATTTAGCAAAAAAAAAAAAACATATAACTTTTTATCAGAAGACTGGAAGTCTTGAAATTCCTTTGTTAGATTAGTCATATTAATTTCAGCTGTGAACAAAATTATTAAGTTATCAGCTCTTCATTTACGTTAGAATCCTCGAATTATTATATATACGTAGTTTATCTTCTGATCTTATTCGTGAAAACATGCACGCGTACGTGGATAGTCATCATTGAAAGCTACGAAAGGATTTTTTTTTTTTGTGGGGCTAAAATCTACGAAAGGATTTGAAAATGTGTTACCATTCATATTTACCTTTGTTGTAGATTTTTAAAACTAATAATCATATTTACCTGCGTTAATGAGTTTCTTTTCGCCCTCATCAACTAAAGTGGAAGTACTCTCATTGTGGTAAGCTCTGTCTCAACCTCACAGCTAGGTCATTATGGAAACGCACGTATGAGATTATATATAAGAAAAAAGGCAACTATTTGTTTTTAAGGAAACTAATTTAGATCATCAAAAAAAAAAATAAAATAGATCGAATCACAGATGCGTTTGTTGGATAAATATTATATCCAATATCATTGATCCGAATCGTAGGGTAAACTTTCGTCCATTGGTGTATATTATCTTATCACATATCATCTCACCCTCAAATAGATATTAATTATCTGGCTGATGAGTGTTTTAAAAATTTCAGACCAGCAGGTTACAGAAGGAAAATAATTTTAAATTGAATTAAATAACACCATTTGAGCTGTCTTATGCGTTAAATCCTGATGATCAAGGCGACAACATCAGTCAACAAGCTCACATGGACAACAAGTAGCCTTTTACGAGATTACCGTTAAACCCTCCAAATTTTTAATTGTGGTCGTCCTTTTCGCATTTTCGGTAGAGTAAATCCAAATAATTTCAACATAAAATTGTGCTACTAGTCTATTAAACAATTACATATAAAAATGAAATTGTGTATCACTAGACATTAGTTGCCGTTCCTCTATTGATTTCTTTGTTTTTGTCTCTAATGAAAGACGCAATGTAAATGATACGCATATCTTTAGCCAGTGTTCCCACTGTCTCGGACGTTTTTGCCCTTTCCACAAGACTCTGAACACACACGTCTATTTAAGACACAAACTCATTACCACAAGTTGTTGTTAGTATACTCTCTCTCTCTCTCTCTCTCTCTCTCTCTCTCTCCATACTCTCTCTCTCTCTCCAAATGACAGGTTTCACGCCGGAAAACCAAGCAGTCATGTCGCCGGCACAGGGAACCAAACATGTGCCGGAGTTAGGTCCGCCGGCGAAACCAAAGAGGAACAAGTATGCATTCGCGTGTGCTATCTTAGCTTCCATGACATCCATCCTCCTTGGTTATGGTCAGTTTTTTCTTTTGGTCAACGCCAAAAAAAAAAAAACTCAATGTATACTTACACACACACATTCATATTACTAAATGAAATTCTAATCAAATGAGCACTTTTGTTTTTTAATTTGTAGATATAGGAGTGATGAGTGGAGCAATGATTTACATCAAGAGAGATTTGAAGATTAGTGATCTTCAGATCGGTATTCTTGCCGGAATCCTCAACATCTACTCGCTTATTGGTTCTTGCGCCGCCGGCAAAACATCCGACTGGATTGGTCGGCGTTACACAATCGTGTTGGCCGGAGCTATATTCTTCGCCGGAGCTCTTCTCATGGGATTCGCACCTAACTACGCTTTCCTCATGTTCGGGAGGTTTGTCGCCGGAATCGGTGTCGGTTATGCCCTCATGATCGCTCCTGTCTACACCGCCGAAGTCTCTCCGGCTTCTTCTCGCGGCTTCCTCACTTCCTTCCCTGAGGTATATATATATATATATTAATCAAACTTAAAATATTACATACTTAGTTGGGCGCTAATATCTAACGTGTAACCAAGAGATTAATTAATTTTCTATATAGTTAACAGTGTTTATATAAAAACTATTATTTTTTTAAAAATATGTTTTTTATTCTAAATAAAAACTATAACTTATAATGTTACTATTGGTTTTTGGGTAACTAGGAAATAGCTGACTTTTCGTTCATCATCTTTAAAACGATTTGGCTAGAATATAGATATTTCGGATAGGTTTGGTGCATGATTTTTAGACGAGAAAGATGAAATTGAAAAAAATAAAGAAAAAAGAGAGAGAGTAATATCTGACGTGGCAGAGCGGTTATGCTGACGTGTACAGGTATTCATCAACGCCGGCATAATGCTCGGATATGTATCGAACCTCGCCTTCTCGAAATTTCCTCTGAAACTGGGATGGAGATTCATGCTCGGAATCGGAGCCGTGCCTTCCGTGATACTCGCGATCGGAGTTCTCGCGATGCCGGAATCTCCACGGTGGCTCGTTATGCAAGGCCGTCTCAGAGAAGCCAAACGAGTCCTCGACAAAACCTCTGATTCACCTTCCGAAGCAGCTCTCCGTCTCGAAGACATCAAAGAAGCCGCCGGAATTCCCGCCGATTGCCACGACGACATCGTTCAGGTAAACACACAAATCTCCTGAAATTTCGAAATCTCGCGAATTTCTCCGTCCCCAATTTTGCCCTAATTTCTCGATTTTCAGGTGTCGAGGAAGAACAGCCATGGCGAAGGAGTTTGGAGAGAGCTTCTAATCCGTCCAACTCCAGCCGTCCGTCGCGTCATGATCGCCGCGATCGGAATCCATTTCTTCCAGCAAGCATCCGGAATCGACGCGGTGGTTCTCTTCTCGCCGCGGATCTTCAAAACCGCCGGACTCAAAACCGATCACCAGCAGCTTCTAGCGACTGTAGCCGTTGGAATCGTGAAGACATCGTTCATACTAGTCGCCACTTTCCTCCTCGACAGAGTCGGAAGACGGCCGTTGCTACTGACCAGCGTCGGAGGAATGGTGCTCTCTCTGGCGACGTTAGGAACCTCTCTGACGATTATAGACCACCAGACGGAGAAGAAAGCGATGTGGGTTTTGGTGTTGAGCATATCGATGGTGATGACTTACGTGGCCACGTTTTCGATCGGAGCTGGACCGATCACTTGGGTTTACAGTTCGGAGATATTCCCGTTGAGGTTGAGATCTCAGGGGTCGAGTTTTGCGGTGGTGGTGAACAGAGTGACGAGCGGTGTGATCTCGATGGGGTTTCTCCCGTTGACGGAAGGGATAACCACCGGAGGAGCGTTTTACTTGTTCTGTGGGATTGCGACGGTGGCTTGGTTTTTCTTCTACACTTTCTTGCCGGAGACGCAAGGGAGGATGCTTGAGGATATGGACGAGCTTTTCAGTGGTTTTAGGTGGAGAGACTCCAAGAGTAAGCCTAAGAACAGGAGCTCGAGTTCGAATCCTGAGGTTGAGATTGGACTAAACAAACAGTGATTCTTTGTTTTATTAGAATTTGGAGGGGAATGTGGCATACAAAAGTTGTAGAAAATCTGATCAGATATGTGTAATTTGAACGAAAATAAGTTCTTATTTTACAGAATGAAAAAAAAAAAAGGAAATCAATGGACTTGACTATCTATGAATATGATCTATCTATCCCTGTTTGCTTATCCTTTGTGTTCATGTTCTATGGAATCATGCAAAAAAAAAAAATGATTATGATTAAGTTAGCTAACTTTTGACTTAACTTTCATAACTGCAGTATGAAGATCAACTTGCGATTTCTCTGACTTTTGGTTAACGAAAAACCAAACGAAACAAAACGATACATTACAACGTTTCGAAACCCGACAATTTTTGTTTTCTCTGGCTGAGTTTCCGATAACACCATAGAAAATGTAAAGATCTTAAGTTGCAAAATAACGTAAAATCCCGCAAATAGTTACTAAACAATTCAAATTTGTTTTTAAAAGAACAAATTTACAACATAGAGGTAATGGAAGAAGAGACCAAAAGCATTCTTCTGTGAGATAATTCTTCAGCATTCACAACCAGAAGATCTCTGCTGATTGCTTGTCCCGACATCGATTGTGTCTGGCAAGTATCTAAAGAAAAATAAATAAAAAGACAAAGAGAATGTTGAGACCAAACCCGTGATTTAAAAAAGATGTAAGGATTGAGAAATGTTTTGAAACTTACAGCTCTTCCTCTTCTCCGCTCTTCAACGCATTCTTGGCAATGCATTGGAAAGCTTCCTCCACATTGGTGCCTTCTTTAGCAGAGGTCTCAAAGTAGGGAATGTTTCCCTTTGAAGCACACCATGCTTTAGCCTTTTTCTCCGAAACCTGTGATGAAGTCAAGTTGTGTTTTGGAACATTAATGTTACAGCTTGAAAAAAGTTCATGAAAGATGGAAATTAAGGTAAGCACGTCATACCACTCGGCTGTTTCCACCATCCACGTCAACCTTATTTCCGATAAGAACAAATGGAAAATTCTCTGGATCCGATGGACTCGCCTGTGAGAGAGATATATTACACTTGCGTGACTGATTTGCCTGCAGTGAAATTCTACCTATCTATTGGGGCTGAGAGGAAAGAGGCTTGAATATGTTACCTGGATCAGAAATTCTTCCCTCCAGTTGTTCAGACTGTCAAATGATTTCACGGAGTTGACATCATATACAAGGACACAGCAATCAGCACCTCGGTAAAAAGCTACACCAAGACTCTGAAACCTTTCCTGTCCAGCTGTATCCCATATCTGTAATAAACACATTGACATAAAGACAGGAACAAGTGAGCTTTGTTCTCCTGATCAAGCAAGGAAGGCAGTTCACACCAAAGCTAAAAGTTTGGTGATAGTTATCAAGGAAAGTTTTGGTGATAGTTAAGAACATATTCGAATGAAGCATTGTTTATTAGTTAATTCTAAGCTAACACCTTCCTCTCATAGCCAACAACTCTCCTTTGAAAACAACCCCAGCACCATTGTACTAAGCACATGCAGCTTACTTCAAAGAATTCTAAGTAATTTACTGATAAAGCACTAGTAAGAACCTGTAAAGTGAAAAGTCGATCTTCAAACTGTACTTCCTTGGTCAAGAAGTCCGCTCCAATGGTCGCTTTGTACTGGTTGCTGAACTTTTTATTAACATATCTGAATTTATCGTGTTAACCAAAACAAAAGTGCGAACTCATCTAACTCCGAAAAGATCTAGCTAAATCATATAACGAGACCAAAGAATCTAATTTTCCATATCTAGAAAACTACTATGTTATACTTCTTTTCTTACTCCATTCAAATAAAACTAGGATACTGATTCATCAAAGAGGTTTTCCCCACCCTGCAAAATCACAAGTAAGAGACGTCCAAATTAGTTCACTATAATAAAAATAGCAACAGAACATCCAGGATAGACAACAATTTCATTACACAGACACAAAATTGAGTCTAAAACGAGAATTTAGAGACAATTCTCCCTCATTCGTGAATACCAGGATCCTCCTAAAGTTTTCTCACTTGTAACATAACCAACATAATCGTGAATGTTAAGAACAAAATCAGTATTTCATAATTTCCCCTCAAATCAAATGCAGTCAAGAACATGCAAAATTGTAAAGGCAAACCTCGGATCATAAGTTTATAACTACATGATGATGAAGAACCAACAAGTAAAAATCAATCTACACACTAAAATCGTGGTAAAGGAAACTTAGCAGAGATCAACACAATTGTTTTCAATTTAGCAAAGAAACAAACAGCCTAGCAAAGTTCTAATATCTTGATCAACCAAAAAAAAAAGCAACCTTTAATTAAATCACACCTAACGCCAGATCAATTACGAGTAATTGATTAAATTAAATAAAAAAGAACCAAATTCAGCAGCAAAGAAATCAGCTAAACTAAGAGATCAACAAATCATATCAGTATCTAAACCGCAGGAAACGAATCAGACCAAATCGTGCCTAAGACTCAAAACCCAAACAACAAAACTGCTCATCGGAAAAAACCAGTATAATCACATAAAAAGCAAATAAAAACATAAAAATTAACAGAGTTGCAGAAACCTTACCCGCTATCGCCGAGGATGATGACTTTGAGGAGGGTACGTCTACGGGAAGGCATCGGAATCGGAGAGAGAAGGAACGGTAAACGGATCTTCTAAAAGAGAGCCCGAAGATTCTACGATCTCTGGTAATTTGTGGAAGAAAGGTGTTTTTTTACTTTGGTTTCTCTCTGTGCCCTGAAGAGTCTAAGCTGTTCCTGATCTGTCTTGTAATTTCTTAGGCGACTAGTCTTTTGTCTTTATATTAAAAGAGAATAATGCTGTTTTTCCTTTAACCATAATTTATTTAACTTATATTTTATGTGGATTTAAATAATTAGTAGCTCTCGTAGCTCAGTTGGTTAGAGCACCCGTTTAGTAAGCGGGAGGTCTTGAGTTCGACTCTCAACGAGAGCAATTCATATGTATATTTTTTTTTGCGTTTTACCTTGTGACATTATCATTTTGTTTCCTATGTTAACTTTTTCATTATTGTTATGTTTTCTCTTTCACGTGTAATTTGTTTTTATGTGTTCTTTGTTTGGTAAACCAATCATTTTATTTTTATCAAACACATCGAGTTCTTGACTGTAAATTTTTTTTTTGTTTTTCAAATTTAGTTGAAGGTATATAATTTGCATGGCTGTATTAATACCCAAATATAGACCCTACAAAAGAAGAAATCAGCAATCCAGAAAAAAGAAAAAAAAAAAAATTGAAAGCACTCATAAAAATAGAATTTAAAACACACAAAGAGCTTTTGTGTTTCTCTTTGTTCATCTCTCCCTCTTTCTCTCTCTCTCTCTTAAGAAAATCTTAAGGAGAGAGCTTTCTGATAAACAAAAGAAGAAAAAAAAGAAACACCAAATAGATATTATGGCGGAGGGGCAATCCCCGGAGAATTCACCGCCGTCACCTACACCTCCTTCTCCTCCCTCCTCCGACAACAACAACAACAACAACAATCAACAACAATCTCCTCCGTCTCCTTCCTCCTCCTCAACCTCTCCTTCATCTTCACCACCAGCTCCTCCTCCACCGGAGAATTCCTCCGATGGTTCCTCCTCCTCTCCTCCACCGCCTTCTTCAGGCTCACAATCTCCACCATCGCCACCACAAGGAAACAACAACAACAACAATGGTGGCAACAATGACAACAACAACAATGGTAATAACAACAATGATGGCAACAATGGTAATAACAACAATGGCAATAACAACAATGGGAACAACAATGACAATAACAACAACAATGGAGATAATAACAACAAAAGCAATGGGGGAGGAAATAACAATCGTTCGCCTCCGCCTCCTTCAAGAAACTCCGACCGTAACTCTCCTCCTCCACCAAGATCTCTGGCTCCGCCTAGATCAAGCGGTGGTGGCTCGAACTCCTCACGTAACGATGCACAGAACACGGCTGCTATCATAGGAATTGCTGCTGGTGCTGGATTGTTGTTTCTTGTTATGATATTGTTCTGCGTCTGTTGTTGTCGCAAGAAGAAAAAGAAGCATCAAATGCCTGACTATGCAAGCAATGGTTACGCCACGAGCAAAGGTAAAACATATATGGTCAATATCAAGTCACCAACCAACCAAACCCATGAAACCTAGCCCTAAGCCTAACTCCATTTCTGTTTTAGAACTATTCCTTGAGCACCAAGCTATTTTTATTTAATAACCTAACTCATTAAATTACCTTGAAACCACATTTCAAAGTTTTGAAATTTCATAATATTTTGAACTATGTTATAATTCTTGAAAATTAGTTTCTCGGCTGAGGTTTGTTTTCTGAATATTTCGATTTATTCTGGAAAAACCATTCAACTGTGTTTTCTTGTTACCCAAGAAACAAGGTTAAACAAAGTCTCTGTTTTTTTTTTATCCTTAGGTGATCAATACCAACAACAACAACATTACAATAACCAAAGCGATCACGTAATGAACCTGTCTAATCAATATCCAGGATCAAACGGTAACAACAACTGGATGAGCTCACCGCCTCCACCTCCACCCGGAAGCTGGCAACCATCGCCACCACCACCACCACCGCCAGTTTCCGGCGGTATAAACAACGGAAACAGCAGCGATATGAGCTCAAACTACTCAGGTCCACATGGTCCGTCTCTACCACCACCTCACCCTTCAGTGGCTCTAGGTTTCAACAAGAGCACATTCACCTACGACGAGCTAGCTGCAGCAACTCAAGGCTTCTCTCAAGCAAGACTCTTAGGGCAAGGCGGGTTTGGGTATGTTTACAAAGGAATACTTCCTAATGGGAAAGAGATCGCTGTGAAGAGTCTTAAAGCGGGAAGCGGACAAGGAGAGCGTGAGTTTCAGGCCGAGGTTGAGATCATTAGTCGAGTTCATCATCGGTTTCTTGTGTCTCTTGTTGGATATTGTATTGCAGGAGGGCAGAGGATGTTGGTTTATGAGTTCTTACCTAATGATACACTTGAGTTCCATCTCCATGGTAAAAGTGGTAATGTTCTTGATTGGCCTACAAGGCTCAGGATTGCTTTGGGATCAGCTAAGGGACTTGCTTACTTACATGAAGATTGTAAGTCAGAACCTAACATATTATTGGGAACCTCGAGAGGTTTAATTAGAGATGTGATCAAACTTTGTTTTCTTGACTTTGTGGACTTAGGTCATCCGAAAATCATTCATAGAGACATTAAAGCTTCAAACATTCTTCTTGATGAATCCTTTGAAGCCAAGGTATGCTTATGATTTCGAATTATAACGCTTTCAGATTCTTTGATTGTTCTTTCTTTATAACTGGACTGGCTCAAATCTGCAGGTTGCAGATTTCGGGTTAGCGAAGCTATCTCAAGACAACGTTACACATGTGTCCACTCGTATCATGGGAACTTTCGGGTAATAAAGATACGCGATAAAAACTGTTCTTGCAAACTTTAGTAGCTCTTGCTTCCATTTCAAGAACAAACACTCATGATTTTTAATGTCATACAAGAATCGTTTTCTCTAATCAAGAATCTCAGAAAATCTGAATCAAATGACAGGTACTTGGCTCCAGAGTATGCGTCGAGCGGGAAACTTACAGACAGATCAGATGTTTTCTCTTTTGGAGTGATGCTTCTAGAGCTTATTACTGGACGTCGACCTGTTGATCTCACTGGTGAAATGGAAGACAGTCTAGTCGATTGGGTCAGTACCATATCTACATATAAATCATCACACAATGACTCATTTGTTGTAATCTTTGTGGCCTAATGATCTATACAATTAACTTCTGTTACTTTCTTACACAGGCAAGACCCTTATGCTTGAACGCAGCTCAAGACGGAGATTACAGTGAACTAGTTGATCCAAGGCTCGAGAACCAGTACGAGCCTCATGAGATGGCACGAATGGTGGCATGTGCTGCAGCAGCCGTGAGACACTCAGCTAGACGCAGGCCTAAGATGAGCCAGGCAAGTTTTGCTACTAAACATAACCACTCTTTGATAACACCTACTTTACACACACGCAGGAAAGGATTAACATTGTGGTCCAATGTTTTTAACAGATTGTTCGAGCTCTGGAGGGAGATGCGTCGCTAGATGATCTAAACGAAGGAGCAAAACCGGGGCAGAGCTCATTCCTCGGGAGAGGATCGAGCTCAGACTATGACTCGAGCACTTACAGTGCTGATATGAGGAAGTTCAGGAAAGTGGCGTTGGATAGCCACGAGTACGGTGCAAGCAGTGAGTATGGGAACACGAGTGAGTACGGGCTTGACCCTTCTTCCTCGAGCAGCGAGGAGATTCGTAGAGGAGGAGCTACCAACAACAAAACAACTCATAGCCGAGAGCTTTGATTTAGCTGTTAGATTCAAACAATCAACCTTGCTGTGTTTTTGTGTTTTGTTTCCCTTTCGAAATTTTTTTAAAACTCTTTTTCTTTTCTTTTGTGTCAGATTCTGACCGCTGGATATGTGTTTATGTCTGTGTGTTTATTTTTGTGAAGAAAAAATTCAAACTTTTGATTGTGATTGATTATTAATGTTAAATGTCTCTACTAATGTTGAAATTGTTAATTTTTATCTTGCTTTAAAAATCTTTTGTAACTTGAGGTTCTAGAAGTGAGACATGAGATGAACAAGGCCATTCCAGGTTGAATCAAATGTTAAAGGTTCCACCTTTTTGTGATCCCTCCTATTAGATTGAAGATACGAAACGCAAGGATCTTTCTGACCAAATCGTTGTAATTCGGAACAAATCAGATTGAATCAAAGTTTAAAGTTTCCAACTTTTTATGATCCCACATTTCTACAACATCATCTTCTTTTTTTTTTAATTCCTAAGCTGAAAACATTTCATGATCCCTTTTAATTTCTACATCATCTTCTTATGATCCTTCTAAGCAGAAGAGTGAAAACTAATGAACGATAAGAAGCAGAAGGGTTTTTGCAGTAGAATTAACGAAATTGCCACTCTAGGACTAGGAGATCTCAGAAACAGAGGATGACGACGGAGAAGGAGATCATGAAAGTGTAAAGAAGGATCAAGAATCCGAAATATAGAGCCCATTTTCTCTTAAACTTGACGAAGTAACTCTCAGGTGGCTCCTGATACGGAACATCCAGATCCCAAGCAGCAGCGGAGGCGGAGACCTCGTCTTCTCCGCCGCCACCATCGCCGCCGCTTAGGAAATCCCCGGCGGAGATGCGTGACTTGATGAAAAGAAGCTTGTGGGTGGCGAGGCCGAGAGTGAGCTTGTGGCAGTGTCGCTGGTACTTGAAGTTGTTGATGACACGGAGGGTTTGAGCAACGGAGACGTAGAAGAAGAGGTGGGAGAAGGAGAGGAGTAAGATTGGTGCCCAGCAATGGCGGCAGTGGAGACGGCCTGAGGGTTGGGAGAGAGAGAAGAAGACGATTGCGAGGAAGATGAAGAAGAGCTGGAAAAGCTTTTGGAGCTTCTTCTTCTGGTGGTCGATGGCTCGTTTTTTCTCCAGGGTTTTCTCGAAGTGGAGCTTGATTATGGTGTTTAGGGCTTGGAGAGCGGTTTCTTTGGGGATGGAGGGTTGGTTATGGTGGCGGATTTCGTCGTCGTAGTCCGCCATTGGAGGACCAAGAAGAGAGAGAGAGAAAATGGTGAGTTTGCGTTATCAAGAGAGAGAGAGAGAGAGAGAAATGGTTTGGGGATTGTGTGTGTGTGTGAGAATTGAGAACATGTGGGTGTGGTTCGTATCTCTAGACAAATGTATCATTCATCATCATAACGGTCTTTTTAAGAATTTTGTCTGATCAATAAATGGAGTTTTGGTAATAAAATCACAAGTTTCTTTGAGGACGACTCTTGATCTAAGGGATTGAAGAAAATACAGAAGATCAAAAATGATCATGAGAATATAAAGAAAACATAGCTTCATAGATTGGAACTTTAGACAAAAAAAAAGTTCTCGACAATTCACAAATTGGCCCCTAACAACTTTTAGCTTATCGGCTCCCAAGCTCTGCTGGTCAGGCCCGGCTCTGGTTGTCCCCTCTCTTCTTTAGATTGAGCACAGTGTTTGTCATCAAAACGGCACATTTGATTAGATTTAGCCTGATAGGTATAAAGATTTTATCAGTCACACAAATAAATCAAGAACAACATAGTAGAAAGATTTTATCAGTCACTCAGATTCATCAAGAACAATATAGTAGAAAAGATCCATTGCAGGCAAAGTTCTGTATTTTGGCCATTGAAATAATGCTTGTCGATAATCTAACTTCCATCGATGAAGGGTACTAATACCATTCTCAATACTGAGTCAATTACTCAACTTATCAGGAAAAATGTTTACCTAATGTCAAGTCATGGTTTCTAAGCTCATGTCTGTATAATAAAATCTATCAAATTTAACAAACTCTATAAAAGACAACATTCTAGGATGTAAATATAGTGAATATCATCAGAGCAAGTTTTCAGAACAAATTATCGAATTCTTCAATGAGACTACAAGGAAACAAAAGCTATGTAAACAAAAAAGTTACCTTTTTTATCTCTGGATATTGAGCATGGCTTTAGCCTCCGTCTGCTGCTCAACCAAATCCTCACTAGCATACTCTCTAAGCAGATCCATCTTCTTCTTCTCTAAAACCATCTTCTCTATCTCCTTCTCGTCAGGCAATGGAACGTGCACCACAAACTCCCTTTCCTTCTCCTCCTCTCTCTCCCTTTCAATCCTCTCCTCCTCCACCACATCCTCTTCCTCCTCGAACAACACCTCCTTCGCAGCCGCAGCTCCTACGCTCACAACCTCCGTCGCTCCTTTCCTCGCTTCCTTCCTAACCTCATCCAATCTCCGCCACTCATCAACCGCTCTCTTCCTCATCTCTCCTTCCGCATTCTTCTCCAATCTCTCCAATATCCCATCTTCGTCGTCTCTATACCCGTAATAGCTAGCATCTATCCTTTTGTATATATCGTACCTTGTTCTCCGCTTCCTCAGCTCCGGTGGTTTCTCGAATAGCTCTCTAACTCCTGGAAGCTTCTTAGCAGCACCGAAATACCGATACCCAGGACCACGACCGCTAGGGTTCGGTACCTCGACGATGTTCCCGTCGAGATCCGTCATCTTCGGCGCGTGTTTCCAGTAATTCGGACCGCCTAGCTCCGAGATCCGCCGCTCCCAATGATATCTCTCCCTGAGAAGCTTGTTAACCTCGTCGTTCAGATCGCGAAGCCGGTGCTCGCCTAGTCCTTCGTTCTGAATCTCGCCCACTTTGCGACCGATCTCTCGAAGGATTTGCTGCCTCCATTTGTCCGCCTCCGCCAGATCGCGACACTCCGACGCAAGGTAAGGTCGACGCGCCTTGGGCGGCTTCTTCTCCGACTCTTTCATGGTGACGAACCTGTTGAGCATCGACTGCGCTTTCTCCTCATTACGCGCCATCTTGGATCTTCGAAACTACTGCTACACGAGAAATTTCCCAAAAGAAACGAGAACTAACAAGGAATCGACTCTTCTCTAGCTTCTTTTTGCTTAAACCCTAATTTGCAGGACTCTCTGAGGGAGGAGAGACGCAAAATGTGCTAGGATTGGGGTTAATTGGATTTCGAGCACTATTGTTTCCTCAGTTATACATACGTTACTAATTTGTAATAAATTGTTTTTTTTTTCTTTTACGTCCTCCATTTTAATGCTATGGCCCAATTTACCAGTCTCTTTATGCTATTTACAAGGCCCAAGTTTTATAACGAGTTAACCGAATGTAGTATAAAGCACAATTTGAAATTTCCTGAACTTCATTACACTCCAAATCATGTATTAGAGAGTAATAGCAAAGAGATGCAGCACCTCGGACTAGTTTTGGTGGTTAAACTTAAAACAGTAGAATTTGACGGTCACGATATCAGTGTAACTAAAATGGTGCGAGATCATAATCACAATTATGTTTTCTTTGTGTGTGAATGGAAAACATGTAACGCCTCAATGATTTAGACTCCTGATGGAAGTTGCAACGCAACACTTAGCCAAATCAATAAAATCTTGTCTCATACAATACTTATATTAACAATGCAAAGAGTATCAAAGGTTCTTCTTCCGAGTTTTGAAAGAAATTATAGAATAATAAGGAATAAAGAGGCATCAATTCGATCACTCGAGCTACAAAAACAATGGACTAAAACGCCAAACGAAAGCGGTTTTTTTTTGGAACGCAGACGTAAGTAAAACCCAGAGAGTTTGTCACACACAAGTGCACAGAAACGAAAACAAAAAAAAAGGAAATGAAACAAACAAATGGAGAAGCAAATAGGAAAAAAAAAAAAAAAAGAAACTTTGATCCCATTCATAAAACCCAGCTTTTAGCCTTTTTCTTGAGAGCTTAGAAGCATTTTCTGTGAACAATCCCTGGACCTGCCTCGTCATACTCAGCCTTGGAGATCCACATCTAATATGACAAACAAACATATAAATTATCAGCCTTTGATTTAAATTTGCAAACTTTTGGGAAATCGAGAAAAATCCAATCAATTTTTTTTACCTGCTGGAATGTGCTGAGAGAAGCAAGAATGGAACCACCGATCCAGACACTGTATTTCCTCTCAGGTGGTGCAACGACCTTAATCTTCATGCTGCTTGGTGCAAGTGCTGTGATCTCTTTGCTCATACGGTCCGCAATACCAGAGAACATGGTGGTTCCACCACTGAGCACGATGTTACCGTACAAGTCCTTCCTGATATCCACGTCACACTTCATGATTGAGTTATAGGTCGTCTCGTGGATTCCAGCAGCTTCCATTCCCACAAACGATGGCTGGAACAAGACTTCTGGGCACCTGAATCTCTCAGCTCCGATCGTGATCACTTGTCCGTCGGGTAATTCATAGTTCTTCTCGATGGAGGAGCTGGTCTTGGAAGTCTCCATCTCCTGCTCGTAGTCCACAGCAACAAAGGAAAGCTTCTCCTTGATGTCTCTTACAATTTCCCGCTCTGCTGTTGTGGTGAACATGTAACCTCTCTCGGTAAGGATCTTCATGAGGTAATCAGTGAGGTCACGACCAGCAAGGTCCAGACGGAGGATGGCATGTGGAAGAGAGAAACCCTCGTAGATTGGCACAGTGTGAGACACACCATCACCAGAATCCAGCACGATACCTGCTCATGGGAGAGAATCAACACTCAGTTTCAAAATGAATATAAACAGAGAAAAAAACAAGAAAGGCCTAAAATGTACTAACCGGTTGTACGACCACTGGCGTACAGGGAGAGAACAGCTTGGATGGCGACATACATGGCGGGAGAGTTGAAGGTTTCGAACATGATTTGGGTCATCTTCTCTCTGTTGGCCTTTGGGTTAAGAGGAGCCTCGGTAAGAAGAACAGGGTGCTCTTCAGGAGCGATACGGAGCTCATTGTAGAAAGTGTGATGCCAGATCTTTTCCATATCATCCCAGTTGCTCACAACACCATGCTCAATTGGGTATTTCAAGGTGAGAATACCTCTTTTGGATTGTGCTTCGTCACCAACATATGCATCCTTCTGGTTCATCCCAACCATCACACCATGATGTCTTGGCCTACCAACAACACTCGGGAAAACTGCCCTTGGAGCATCATCTCCGGCGAAACCAGCCTGTACACAGAAATTTATGAAGCCAATTGTATCATCAACACACTGTAGGTTGTAAGCAAAAGAGAGAACATCCACAGATCTGAAACAAAAGTAGAGAGACTAAACTAACCTTCACCATTCCAGTACCATTGTCACAGACGATGGGTTGAATATCATCAGCCTCAGCCATTTTTTATAAGCTGCAAAACGTAAAGAGATGGAATCGAAAGTAAACATCTTAACTAATCAGAAGTAGATTTCTATTAATCAAACAACTTCAATACATACAAGAACTGAGCGAAGTTCATAAGAAACTACAATCCCTTATCCATCGGAGAAACAAACAAAAGAGTAAACGATTCAAGTCAACAAGAACAAATACTTTCCAGTGGTATCCCTCAATCGAACATATTTCATTCTAAAACTTCATCTACCTCCTTAAGAGTTCGGATTTCAATCTAACCTTGAGAGCTCAGATTTCAATGGACATTTACAAACCATTTCCAGATATGAAATCAAAGAAAAAAAACTGCAAAACGCAAGAATAACAGTAGTCTGATTATGGATCTATCCCTATTCAGATTCAGATCAAGATCAAAGACAAAATTCCGGTCGCTTATCGAGCTAAAGATGATCGGTCAACTGAAATCGATTCTCGGTAGATCAAAAAGATTATTGATAGTTCACAGATCCGAGTTTCCACAAATTCCAGATTTCTACTTAGATTCAAAAAACAACATCTGATCCAACATCTAAAGTAGATCCAGAAAGTTTATCTTTGGTTTTTTTTACCTTGAACGAGAAAGATCGAAGAGCGGAAGAAGAAGAAGAAGATGAGATCGAAGAAGAAGATGAGATCGAAGAAGAAAAAAGGAACCGAGATGATTCCGGTCTCTTTCTCTCTCTTTTCTTCTCGCTTTTTGTTCTTCTTTCTCTCTCTTCTCGCCGGAGATAACAAAAACGGCCGATGAAACTGAGGACAACGAGACAATTCAAAGGGGAGAAATATGTTGAATTTATATAGGCGGGTTATCTGTTCAACTTTCTTTTCGGCCTTTCAAAAAAGAAATTAAAAAATTATCGACAGAGACGAATCATTTCGACCACAGGAAAAGATAACGTGACCTGGCTGTCAGACAGCCTTTTCCCTCGTGTTAACTGTTTAATTTCCCTTTTTTAATTAATTAATGATCTCAGCCGTTGGATTTAATCAGATTGTTTTGCTGAGATGGCTTGACTGTGATCGGCTCGGCGTAAAATGACAGCTTCATTTTCTTTTTTTTTCTTTATTTTCGGATTTTTGTTTTTCTTTTAGTGTTAACTTAACCGAGTCAATTCAGGCAACGATGGTCGTGGTTGGCTTGTTCTATTAGATTTCATAAAAATTCAACGTAATTAATTCATTTTCTATTAGAGTCGAATCGTATTTAATTTTTTAAATGTGGAATAGTAAGATCAGAGCGTGAAAGAAAGTGACTTTCATGATGTGTTAGGGATAAATATAAAATAAAATATATATAATAATTCATCGTATTCACGATCAATGTATTAAATAGTGCCTACTAGCTAGCTACATGGACATCCGAAGTCGTCAAAACGATTGTGAATTAATTTTATATGCTTGCTGACACACAAATATTAGTTGTATAATTTGTAATGTTACCATATATGTTTGTAAGTATTGTTGAGTTGAGATACCAATACATGACTGAGACATTTTCTTGTGCCATGTACCTCTAAAGGTCAAACATCTCTTATATAATGATAACCTATATATATATATATGAACTATATCTCGATATATTAGAGATAATAAGTCCTTTTTCTGAATTTAAAACATTAATTTCTAAAAAATTTACTGGTCGACCTAGTCACTTATGTCGTAGACGGTAGAACTATATATTATTAGCTTTTCTATTCTTAAAATAGATTTTACCATATGCAATACAAACTATGTTAGATTACGGATTTGAGTTATAGAATGTGGACACGCATGTATTATGTTTTTTTTAACACTGTGTAATCTGATTTTATGTATTCGATACTTGTATCACAAACTGAATTAATGAATGATAGTTAGATCAAACCATCCTCATGTTCGACAAACTAACCTTCATCCTCAGAAACTTTCTATCTTCGTTGAGAGATGAAAACTAAAAAGTCAACTTTTTGTGATTCACGTGAATCGCACGTGCCGAATACAATCGAATCAGGCGAGAGAGAGAAAGTTGGAAAAAAGAATGTGGGAAGCTTGAGCTAGCACCTACGAAAACGTTGTGTCCATCATTACGAAACTACTTCTGATTTTCGTTGCTACTATTATGATTACATTTAATTCCCACTCTTTATTTTATGAGGCAGGCCATGTTCATGTTTTTATATAATAATATAGTTACATATATATGGCAGGCCACGTTCATGTTTTTGTTTTGGAGAAAAGTCAATTAAGGTTAGTTTTCTGGATTTAGAATGTAAATAATGGTTTGCTTGATCCTAGAGATCTAGCTTTTTCTCCCTTTCAACTTTACTAGTAGTGGCACACCACAATCCACCCATAAAGATTTCTTGCTTTTTTTGTAATATCGATTATTCGATTTATTACCTATAAATTCATTTGGGTTATTAAACCCTACATGCATGAAAATTCACTGGAAAATATAATATTACTTTATCAAGAAAACATACTTAAAAAAAAAGAAAAAGAAAACATACTTATATATATGTTTACATGTAGATTTTTGACTATGAAGTTCCAGATTCTAGTTATCTATTGATAGATTTTTTTTCTTTGATATTATATTTTTATTCAAATTTTTACACAATACACAGACTTTTTGTATATTTAATAGATAAACTAATAACCGATCCTTTTTATTTAATTTGAGTTATGATGTACTTTTACAAAATGAATGACATAGTTGCATTATTAAAGTTAGTGAATTATTATTGTTGACACAAAAAAGTAAGTGAATTATCACACGGTTCAAAACCTGACAATAGATCAAGACCTAACCATTTGGGCTAACCATTTGAATATCGACAAATGACAATGGACTTTATACGGCAGCTCACGGGGTGATGTGATGATTGTGGAAAATCAACTCCGGAGCAATGATTATTGTATTTTTGAGGCAAATTTTTTATCTGTTGGGCCTTTTGAATAGGCCCAAAATGATCTGACCCGAAACGTCTACCGGTCCAATCCGCCCCAGACTACTGAAAAATATTGGCGCCAACGAAGAGGTGGTGATCCTCAGAGCTGCAATTCGATCTTCTTGAAGAAGGGAGGTAAGTTTTTGTTTTAATTTCCCACTGCTGCTATGCCAAATTCCTGAAATTTCATTTAATCTTGTATGAATTTCTATATAAAAAATATATATTTAGTTGAATTTAAGTTGGAATTTTGGAAAGCACGGGCCTTTCGGGCAGGTTCGGATACAGTATGGTTGGGTTAGTTTACCTTTTCATCTTCCAAGGTTGTCTATTTAAGGGGCGTTATGAAGTATAAACTCAACATTTTGGGACTACTGTTTCATTTGCTGCTCTCTCAGTGGTTTTTCAGTGTTAAATGATTGGTTTTTTTTGGCTCTTAATGGTCCAGATTCTGCGTCCTCAATTTGGTAAAACAGATTTTAATATTTGACAGCACCAACTGCGGTTGTTAATTTATCGTACCATTTACTTTATATGATTAGTACAATATTAAAAACCACCCATTTTGTTATCATCTGATTTGACTCTATGGTGGTTTTCATGCTCAGATCCCATTTTACTTTATTATGCCGTTTGTTCTAGGTGTAACATATATCTTTCTCAATCATCTATGGCTTGTTCTCATTTTGGTGGATTATATCAAAAGCCTGTTTCTCTTGTGGGGTCTTGAGAGTATTCTTTGAGGCTTATTTTGCCACGTTTTTAATTCTGTCTGAGCATCATCACAGCCTACTCACTACACTAAAAGTTCGATAACGAAACAAGAGAAAGGTCTTCTTTTTTTTTTCTGGAGGGCTAGATTATTTATTTTTGGGCACTAATCACTATTCAACAAGTAGTTATTGGCATAATACTTTTTTTCTAATGATCTGGGAATTTCTTAAAGCATAGAGATTTAAGGAACCATTAGTTAACTCGTTTGTTTTTAAGTGTTTTGCCTTTGCAGCTTCCTTATCTTTGGTTTTGAGTTGTTTATGATTTCATTCACTCACGTGAGTCTAAGATCCTCTATTGGCATGTCATTTTGTGGAATATATGTACACTTTCAGGCGTTAAAGAGTGAAGAAAGCAACATGTCATAATGTTTAAAGCTTTACAATTATAACTTTGTTTTGAATATTGAGCTACATATAAACAGCGATCTCGACTAATTCTACATAGACATAAGGTTTTGAAAACATAACTGCACCTAAGCCTAGTTGACTGTGTTCAGAAGCCGTGTATCAATCTCTCCGGTCCTAGTGGTGCTATATGCATGCTAATCCTGTCCTGTGGTGGTTGATTTGGTGACGAGGTCGTCTCACTGCAGCCAGCTATCTTCTGGCAAGTCTGAATGAGACAGTGCCTGCAGGTGGGACAAGATGAGTGTGAACTTAGCCATTTGTCTATACACCGGACATGGAATCCATGGTGGCACTTTGGCAGAAGCTTGACTCTCTCTCCGGATACAAACTCCGAGAGACATATGGCACAGTCCGTATCTAGGCCAGGCAGCTTCGGCTCTGTAGAGTAACTTACCGTCTGGAAACTCTTCAAGGCTTTTCGTTTGACTCCTGTGTTGGCCAAGCGAACTGCGAGCTCTTCACTAGCTTCGGATGATAGTATATTGGAGTATCTCAACACACATCTTATGACAGAATGCAGTCCAAGTGAACAAACTAGTGCACATAAGAGGACCGACAGGACCATGACAACATTTGCATCAAAGCTCATGTGATGTGCATAGGAGTGTGATGCTTCATGAGCGTCTGAAAGTGGCGGCGATGCCGTGGTAGGTGGTTGATAAGCTGTATGAAGTAGTAGCCTTCTTGAGTGAAAATTTCCAAGAACATCTTGGAAGAGCTTAGTTGGTTTGATAGTGGGAGCAGAAGTTGCAGTCGACATGATAAAACCTTGTTTGAAGAGGTTGATGGATAGATGATCGAGGTTTTGGTTGCTGATTCTATATATAGAGACAAAGGTAAAGGCTTCATCTACTTTCTGATATTTAATGGTAAATAGTTTTTTAATCGAATTTTCTGAAATATGGTTGGTGGAATATGCTGGGGAAATTATCAGGGTCCTTTATATAATAGTCTGTATCTTACATGGATTCTCCACTGAATTTGTATACTCTTAGTGTGCTTTCTTTTTGAAAATGGGCCCTTCATACCATTTACTGCAATTGTAGTGCCATGTGGCAGTAAATTTAGCAAATCAAATCCCCAAGAATTGCTTACAGGGACCCATGAGCTTTTAGCTTGAGTAGCCATTAACTTTCCCTTATCTTTGAGATTGCATTCAGATATACATCTCTTGTGTCTTGGCTCATGTCACTGGCCTCTCTCTGTTCTGTCTTAGTATATCTTACGCCAAAAATATTGTTTGATGAAGACTAAGTTATGCAGTGACATCCATCTATACTGATTAACTTCGATTTAGATCTAAGTTATGCAGTGACTTCCATCTATACTGATTAACTTCACACATGTATCATTATTATGATTTTCTTGGTGCATATGTTGAAGGAAGTTGAATTTAAAGACACTAGATCCAAGTGATGCATTAAATAGGGGTGGAATTTTATGTATTTTGATGTTGCAAAAAGCATGGGAGATCTATTGTTTTTCAGCAGTCTCACTCTGAACATTACATAAAGCCTATGTGAAAATGATTGGTCTTTTCTTTAATTTGTGCCACTAGGTTCCATATAGCTGGTAAGAACAGATAGTGCTCTGTTTTTTTTATCCCTTCCTGGAAAGTGATTAACTTTGCCTTTATTGCTTTATGTATCTTAGAATACCATGTGATACTCGTGCATCCTTTGGTTGACATTCTTGATTTGGTAGTCTTCCTACTACGTGATTATTAAAGTGAAGGAAAAAAAAAAAGAGCAGCAAGATGTGAAATAGTTTTAAGTTTGGATCATCAGGTAAGTTATATTATTTTACTGTATCTTTCTAAATGACTCGAGAGAAATGTAACTGTCTAGGTTCATTTTTATTGATGTTCTAATGATCCAATTTAATACAGAGCTTGTGGCTCTTTTAATTCTTTGTCTAGGTTCATTTATTGATGTTCAATCTCTGTCTTGTCTTTGGTGCGACCTATTCATTACATTTTGATCCCATTTCTCAGTGATGGTCATTTGGTGAACTTTCTCAGTAGGATATTTATCAATATTTCCTACTAATCTTTCATTTTTCTTGATTATGTAGAGAACTTCAATTTGTGCTTGGATGAATTGGCGCCGCAACCTTTTTGTGTTCAACGTTTTGCCTCTACAATGGTATGTAGACAAACTTTTTCCATTTTAGTTTGCATGATTCTGAATGTTCTGAACCTCTAATATCCATTATACTCCAGAAATTTGAGACATGAATTTTTGTTATTGATCAGAGTTCTTATGATACCAATAGATATAGTGTTCTTCCCCAGACCAAAAGAACACTATATTAGTCAAACACTATATACATTGAGGGCACCAGGAATCAGTTTCTCGTTAGTTGTTTAATTAGATGGTTAATTTTATAATGTTTTTTTGTTATTAGCCAGCCTCAATTGCTTTTGTAGTTGTATTAACAGGTAGTTAACTGCAACGGTTGACCAGTATAAAGTCCTTAGTTAACATCTAAGTCCAACATATATGTATTATTGCACTCACCAAATTGTTGCAATTTTCTCATGGACTATGGTATATTACAACAATATGATTCAATAATACTATCTCATATCCCTCAGATGCGTAGTGGATTTTTATGTTACCTGTAAATCACATTCTTATGTTGAACCAATAATATTTCTTTTCTATGCAAAGCCTCGTTTGCTATTAAGCTTCCACTTGTTACTCGGCCAGTGTAATATATAGTTTTTCTTTTCTGGAACTTTAGCTATTTCCCATCCAATCATAAGTGACTAGGATCTTTCAGCTTTATCTGGAGCTCCTTTTGATTTTGAAATCTTGTAAAATGGAGGATTTCCAAGATCTCACAGTGACATAGAAACAAGAAATCTCAGTGAAATCTTGTAAGTTGACGTGTGTTATCACTCAAGAAGCTCCTCATTTGTTATAGAAAAAATGATAGATTGTTAAAACTGGAGCTTTCTGTTATGATTGCAAATATAGCCTGATATATTTCAAGACTATAAGTATTCCTCAAAGTAGCTTTTAGGTTTGACTATTAACCACTCACTTAGGTGGGTTAGTTTGACCTTATTATGGGTTGGGTCCATATACCTTTCCAAAAACACTCAGCTGATTTATTCATCATTTTGACTAAGAATCCATAATATAGTCTTACCCAGATAACTCACTGTGGGTCGGTTTTGGGGTATATAGATGGTGTTAGTGTACCAAGCTTTTGAGAGTGGTTGGATAGATTTGTAACCTTTTAGAGCAGACCTAAATCGCATCCTGTAGTCTTTGTTCTGCTTCTTGATGCAATACCTTGGTGCCCCTGAGCCTCATTGAAACATTTTCTTTTCAGACCTTTAAAAGTAGTGGTTACTTAGTTCTACTCTGTGGTTGTGACATGAATATGCAGAGGAATTCAATGAAATTGCATTTGGCAGATGATGGTTTCGATTATTAGCCTTGGCTCTGAGTATTGCATAAGAGTATAGAATTCAGATACCGCACAAAAATGCAAACAAAAGTGTGATGAACTTATGATGTATTTGATTTTGGAATCCTATGGCTATACGGACATAAATTGTGTTCAAATCTATATAAAAAAAATCTCCAATCTTGTTGGAGAACCAAGTTTTGGAGACCTAATGGTTTGTTGACATACTCTAGCTGCTTTCTCTAAAAGTGTTTACTCTTGCTTCAGGTTCCAGAGGAGCGATTCTGACATCTACGCTCTCTGTTGTTGTTGCGACAACTTGATCAGCTTCATCACAGTCACCTAAGATCTTTTGGCATGTCTCTACCAGACAGTGTCTGCATTTCGGACAAGTCATATGTTGCGTAAGCCACTTGTCTATGCAGCGAACGTGGAACCCGTGGTTGCACTTGGGAAGCAGACGAAGCTGTTCTCCAGCTACGAAATCAGACAAACAAATGACACACTCCTCGCCAACACCTGACTCTATGTTCATCTCAGGTGAGTAATTCACTACTGGGAACATCTTGAGAGCTTTCTTCTTGATCCCTTTGTTTGCTTCTGAACCTCGTGGTGTGGACTGGCTTGGGATGGGATCAGAGATCATGAAACTCGAGGAACGTCTGAATGCACAACGGATTACATAATGCAACGCGAGCGAGCAGATGATACCGCAGACAAGGATAGAGAGAAGCAGGAGAACGTTGGCGCTCAAGTTGTTCTTATCAGGTACATGAGCTTGTTCTTGTTGTTGTTGTTGAGTGTTGTGGTGAAATGGGAGTTGCTGAAGCAATTTCCTTGAGATGAAACTGTCCATGAAGTGTTCTTGGAAGACTTGAGATGAAGAAGGTAAGTGATCTGAAGACATCTTCACCACTCTACTATTAATTAAAGCTTTCAGATCAGAATATATCTTCTCTTTGTTTTGCTTTGGTTTCTCTTATGCTGTTTTGCTCTGGTTTATTCCCTTGGGTGATTACAAAATGGTGTTTATATATAGCTTGAGGATACTTAGTTAGTGGGGACTATGGGAATTATATAATTTAGAGATCATTAATTGTTGGTGTTGGAAAGTTCCTTCTCTATCTCTTGAAATGAGATGAGGAATTTGGGACCCAGAAAGAGCTTATCCAATTCCATGAGTCCTTGTGTATACAGATTGTGCCTCTGTCCATATCTTTTCCAATTACAAAATTCTTTTGTAGGGACAATCATTTTGTCCTAGAACTAATTTGATTTATATCTCTTTTTTTTTTTGAAAAAAATTTAACAAAAATAAGCTTGATCATATCTATTATTATATGATTCTATTAATCAAGAGGACCTTGTTGAGTTGGTGTATATCTCTATTATGATATGTGGAAAGTTGTAAAGCAGTGTTGTGTGTTTGTTGCTTTTATAATTCTCTGTATTATTGTGCCTCTGTTTCCATGTGTTGTGTCGCTTCATAATTCTCTATTTATTTTAAAAAGAAATTCAAAATTCCTTTTAAACTCATAATTTCTACCCATCTTGAAAATTTTAATTTTCTTGAGTAAATTTCCTAATTTGGGAAATGATTGCAAGCAAAGTCAGTGAAGAACTTACTATATATGTACAACAGAATTTACGATTACTAGTAGTGGACGATGTAAAGATGGATCTATCATCTATGTTGTTTGGAGAATGTTTCTTTTCATCTCATCTCTTTACTCTTTACAGGTAAGGTAACATGTGCAAATTTTTTTCCGAAAATGTAATGGTTTTCTAAGATCTAAACGATAAACTCATAAACTTGTCTGCATATGTTCACACCTTCTTTTGAATTATTTAGTTAGAATATAATTTATTGTTTTGCAAAAAGCCAAAAACAAAAGGAGGAAACGAAACAGATGTAATCTGCTCTATTGCCTCCTTTTCGCTTCTGCTCCACAAACGTTATCGTCTGGATTTTGGTTTTGTCTTTTGCGTCGTCATAATCTTCCCTAACCTTAATCTCTGGTGCCATGTTTAGTTGCTTTTAATTAATGAGTGTTTTTGGCTATCAAGATTTTGTTATGTAATTATATAAACTCTTAACACATTTCTCTAACCTTGAGATGAGAGTCATCGGCCCAATTGTATTTTCGAACTCGAATTCGACTTTTACCATAGTATGATTTAAATATATGAAAATCAGTACTCGATAGTCGATACGATCACTTATTTTATGGTATTAAGAAGTTACAAGCTTGATAAGCATATACCCTTAGGAATTATTCCTCTTAGTCAAGACCGACACTATATTTTTGAATGAATATTCAGATATTTTCTAACTAAAAAAGGGGCTTTAGTATGTAAATAAGTGTGATAAATTGTATATGTTAATATGTGATATATTGATTCAATTCTAGATAGAGACTTGGAGATAGGTACAGTATAATTGAAAATTGTGGTTATGGTGGAAATGGATTTATTAGAGAGCACCCCAAAAACACACAAGTGGGATACTTTGCCTTTTAACCCTACCTTTTTCTCATTATTTATTTGCATCTTCTTTTAATTAATTTAGTGAGTGATTGTTGAGGAAGACATAAGATATAGGATTTTATCTCTTATGTTACTTGGTGGTACATCATGGGAAAGATTTTGCATGTCACGTAGTCTAATGGTGGTAAGTTATAGAATTTTGGGATATTGCAATCTTCTGGTGATTACCCATTACCAAAAAAGAATATCTTCAAGTGCGTTCAAAGATGAGATTTTAAGATGAATACAATTTTCCATAAAGAAATTAGTATTCATAAGAAAAGAAACTAATACTAGTCACATATATACTCAGAATTCAATCCTGTTAGAAGACGAGCCGAGGTAAGTGTTGGGGCGGTTTAAAACTTCCCCCTCCACGGTTATATATATTTCCATGTAAAACATGGTGGGATTATCACGGTTACTCATCATTTAATATCCTCTGTGCATGCATCAGATTTTTGCTAGTTCAGTCTCACCTTTCGCAGATTCCAGAGTACACACACTGAAGGAACATCCATGGAGATCCAAACCCAAACTTACTGGACCGGTTATGTTGCTATCCAGTTCTCAAAAGAAAATTCTGGTGCTAAAATGCACATGAGATTTTGGGGGCTTGAAACAAAAACAAAAATGTGAGTCTATAATTGGTTATATAAAAAAAAAATTAAAAAAAAAAATTGTGAACTAAATTGGACAAAAAATTTTGGGAGCTGAAACAAATGTTTCAATGGGCTTGGCCCAGATCCGGTCCAGTATATACTCCACGAAATTTATTTAGCGATGATTTATATTAACAACTAGAAAAGACAGAAGAGTGTTTGAATCGAGAGACATTTTTCTAATTACTAGGTGTTTAGCCCGCGACTTGCGCGGACCAAAAAGTTTCATTGAAACTTAAAATAAAATTTTATATCATAAATCAAAAAATAATTAGATCAAGAATTTGATACATACAAAATTAAAATAAAGCTAATCTATGAAAGTAATCATTGTCTAATATTAAAAACTTTAAAATCAATACTAATAAGTGTATGATATCAATAAACACAAACTAAAATAAGATTAATATGAATTATTCATCTTTTTCTTTTTTTATCTTTTAATTTTTTTTCTCTATCATTTTCTTCTTTCTTTCTTTTTTTTTTTGTTTTTTTGTTTTTTTTCTTCTTTATTTTCTATGTCTTTTTTTAATTTTTATTCTACTGGTTTTTTTTTTCACGTCTTCTTCTTCTTCTCCACATCTTTTCCTTTCTCCTCTCATACATCTTTTGATTTTCTTCTCTTCCAGGTTTTATTCCCTTTCTTCTTCTTTTTCAATGTATTATTATTCTCTTTCTTCTTCTTTTTTTTCTTTTCCTTTTTTATTGCCATCGTCTTCTTTGTTATCACCGACTTCCTAATTTTCTGGTGTTTTTCGGAATTTACATCATCTTCATATTCTTTTACTTTCACCAATTCCTCATCTTTTAAGGTTTTCATCTAATTTTTTCTCTTCCCTATCTTCTTCTTCTTCTACTTTGTCTTCTATTTTATTTTATTTTTCTCCTTCAACAGATTCTTATTCCTCTTCTTCCAATTATTCTTACTCTCTCCAAATTCTTCATCATATTTTTAAGATCTTTGTCTTATCTGTTTTTTACTCCTCTCATGGTTTATATTTTCCATTTTTTAATTTTTTCCTTAAATTTTTGAGTTCTTTTTTATCGTTATTTGTTTTCAAATTGTTCTTCTTTATTGTCTTCATCTTTTTTTACTTCTTATTCATTTGATTTGTCTTCATTTTTTTATCATATTTACCTTTTTCTACTTTGTCTTCTTCATCTTCTAGTTTTCTTCAATTTTATTATTATTTTCTTTCACTTCTTCTACTATCTACTGGTTTTCTTTTATGACTTCTTCTTCTGATTATCTTGTTTCTTCTTCAATTGGTCATTTAATTTTTTTTTTTCATCGTCATCGACCTATCCGACTATTTTTTTATCTTACTTGTTCATTGTATTATTTTTTGTTCATATTATCGTTGTTTTCTTATTCTTCTCCTTTTTCTTTATTTTTTAGCTTTCCTATTCTTTGTTTTTTTTCTTCTTATCTTTCATTTTTTTTGACTATTTCTTCTTATGTATTTTATTCATCTTCTTTGACTTCTTGATTTTTTTTCATTCGGTTTTTTCTTCGTTTTTTCTGTTGATTTCTTTTGTTTTATTTGTCTGCCCCTTCTTCTTTGTTTTATTTTATTGTCTTTGTATTCTCTAAATTCTTATTGTTCAACATCTTCTACTATTCTTCTTTTGGTTTTATTAGCTGTTTTTATCTTCTGTTTTTTACTTCTTCTTGATCATTTTTGTCTTATCCAAACATTTTTTCTTTCTAATTTTTGTTTGTCTTTTTCGCATCTGTATATACTTCTGTTTTATTTTATTTTTCATCGTCGGATTTTCATCTTCTTATACTTTATTTTCTTCATCTACCATTTTTGTTCTACTGTTCTTTCGGTTTCTTCTTCACTTTGAGTCCTGCATCTCCTATCAATT